>NC_134407.1:13180715-13480715 GCF_038048845.1 Mixophyes fleayi | reverse complement strand
GGAGGATGTTTAAGTGTAGTGATGTGTTTGTCGGTCAAAAACTGCTTCACAGAAAGTGCTGTGTGAGCAGGCGCATTGTCCTGGTGAAGAAAAAAAACCATTTTTCCACAGTTGCGGCCGTTTCTTTCTAACTTTCTCTCAGCTTTTTCAAAACTTCCCTCACTAAATCTTTTGTGCCACTCAAACACACTGAGGAAAATCTAGAGACATGGACAATATTTTTCCTTTTTGTTGTAGTTAGGCATGTTGGGAGTTGTGCATGGTGGGACTGTTTGAGTTTTGCACTATAAGAATATAAGCCTTCGGTATGCCAATATACTATATATACCATTTCCTGTATATCTCACACTTACACACAGGTAACCTTCCGCTCACTGTAGCTTAGAAATAAATATAATATACTAACAGTATTGACCAGCAGGCGGTTCATTTACCGGTATTCTTTCCTGGGTTGTATTTCAGGTAACCAGTCATGCTCTGATTTAAAAGATGACTTGAAATCCCCAAATAACCCCACTCCTCAATGTAAGTAAAATGTACATATTATGATATTTCTTTCTTTATCCTGTGCTTTACTGTATAATTTATATCTGGGTGATGCCACACACAATTGAACCCTAGGATGAACAGCTAAAACCAGGCTACTCATGCACTTAATCTGTGACATACTCCTTCCCCTAGACCAGATAGCATTCCCCGGTTCTCTGTTGCCCCTAGGACTTCATCCTAAAGTCAGGGCCAGCAGAAAGTTATAGTAACCCATTCAGGCAAGTGGTCAGGGCAGACGACAAGCTTCAGTAGTCCACCTTTGACCTGCAAGCGGTCAGGACATTCAGAGTTCAGGACAAGGTCAAGATCAAGGCAGATTGTACACAGATAATAACACAGGTAAGATACTCCCAACGCAAGGTACAACAAGTAACAGTATCAGGATGTATGTGGAAGCCGCTGTAATGTAGAGGCAAGTGTCCTCACAGAGAGTCCAGGCTATCATGTGATTGCTGCCAAGAACAATCAAGTGACCACAATTTCACGCAACACCTGACTTTTACAAGAGCACCACTGGAGGCAGAGTGGCCGGTCTCTGTCTAGAGCCATGTCTAACAATATGTAGCTTATTTATTGCATTTTTCTTGAACAGTTTTCTGACAAGGGTAAAGGTAAATATGCTTGTGTTAGCCACAAATAAACACACCAACACCTACTGCACAACGTATCTGTTCAGACATTGTAGGGAAGTCCATACGTGGGCAGCAGCACAGGGGGAGTGAGAGGTGGTTATCAGAGAGGAAGAGAGGTGCAGGTCTGAGGTAGAGGGAGGGAGAGTATTTTGAGATGGATGAAGGAGTGGTGGTGTTGAGGGTAAGGATGTACGAGGTATGCCTATTAAATAACGAGACTGATTAAATAACTCACCTTTATTTATTGGTATTACAAATTTTTGTCCCCTTCAATATACTCCCCATTTGCACTAATACATCGCTGCAGTCTTGTTTTCCACTGGTAGAAGGCATGGAGCAAATCAATTTCTGTCACTTGTTTCAACATATCTGCCACTTTCTTCCTTACAGCATCAACTGACTCAAAATGTGTCTCTTTAAGCACTGATTTAACTTTTGGGAAAAGATAAAAATCGCAAGGTGCTAAATCGGGCAAATATGGAGGATGTTCAAGTGTAGTAATGTGTTTGTAGGTCAAAAACTGCTTCACAGAAAGTGCTGTGTGAGCAGGCGCATTGTCCTGGTGAAGAAAGAAACCATTTTTCCACAGTTGCGGCCGTTTCTTTCTAACTTTCTCAGCTTTTTCAAAACTTCCTTATAATAATGCTGATTAACTGTTGTGCCTTCTAGAACCCATTCTTCCAAAATTACACCCTTGATATAAAAAAAAACAATGAGCATTGCTTTGAATTTTGACTTGCTTTGACAAGCTTTTTTCATTCTTGGTGATGACGGTGTTTTCCAGTGTATTGACTGTCTTTTGGTTTCAGGATCGTACTGGAAGATCCAGGTCTCATCACAAGTGATTACTTTATGAAACAGGTTTGGATCTATGTCAAGTTGCTGCAGAATGTCTACACAACATTCCTTGCAATGTTCTTTTTGCTCTGGTATGAGAATCCTTGGGACCATCTTTGCACAAACTTTCGTCAGGTTAAGATCCTCACGCAAAATTTTCCATACGGTGTCTACTGAGTCGGCGGTCTTTTCGAACAATCTGACTGATTTTTTCTATATTTTTTTTGGTTCTTGAAGTGCAAGGTCGTCCAGGGGGTTCATCATCTTCCACATTCTCACGTCCCTCGCTAAATCTTTTGTAACACTCTTACACTGCCGCACGAGATAGGCCGTCATTCCCATAGGCCGTAGTTGAAGCATTTGAAAACCTTCTACTGGTGTTTTGTGCAATTTTACTAAAATTTTCAAATAGACACATTGTTGAACTTTTACATTTAGCATTTTTTCAGCACTCTACAGAAAACACAACCAAAATAAATGGTGATTCACAATCAACTGAACATCATAGAGTGTTGCAGCTTGTCATGTAGGTTCAGACAGGTTCAAGGTTACTACATATGCAGTTATAACCGGTTCTGACTGCTTTGTTTACTAGGTGGAATCACAGTCTCGTTATTTAATAGACATAACTCGTATAATTTGAAATATATTCTGTTGGGGAGAGCGTGTAGGGTTTTGCAGAGTGGTGCAGCAGATGTGGAGAGGTGACATAGGAAGATCAGTCTTGCTGTGGCATTTAGGAGGGATCGAAGTAGGGACAAATGGGTTAAGGAAATGCTGAAGTTTCAATATTCGATGTGGGAGAAAATAGAGTTTTGGTTGCATCTTGGTTAAGACAGAGGCATATTCTAGCGATTTATCAAAATTGAGGCAATAGGACTGCAGGAGAGACTGAATGTGAGGAATAAAGCAGAGTCAGGGGTGACACCAAGGAGGCAGGCTTGGGAGACAGAAGAAATTGTGGTGCTGTTGATTTGAAAGGATATGATGACTATGGGAGGAGGGGAGATAATAAACTATGTTTTCTTTTGAACATTTTGAAGTTTAGCTATCATAGCAGGAAGCCAGTTGGTCTCACAATAGTAGAGAAGGGGGTGAGGTCAGGGGAAGAGAGGTACATTTGGATGCCGTCAGAATAGAGATGGTACTGGAGGCCGAATGAGTGAATTGGTTCACAAAGAGAAGAGGTGAGAAAAGCAGAGGACCAAGAACAGACCCTTGTGGGACCCTAACATAAAGGGGGTGGAGGAGAAGATTTGCCAGAGATTGAGACACTGAAGCAGCTGTTGGATATCTAGGAAATGAAATAAATGTCAAGAAGAGCAATAGAGTGATGGATCTGCAGTAAAAAAGTGTCTGAGGGGTCCAGGAGGATGAGTATGGGTGAATACACCCTTAGGCTTTGCTGTAAGATGATGGTGTACACAACCTCCAACTTGTATACAGAGCTGCCCGTCCTGCCCTCAGCCTGTACATGGCCTCCCCTTCTGTTACTCAGCAGCTGCCTGATGAGACTAGTCTGAGGGCTTTGACCTGCGACATTGATGGCCCACATCTGGGATGTTCCATTACATTCAGTCCAAGCATTTGTAAAGACTTCCTTTATCAATTTATTACATGTTATGAAGAGCACAATAGTAGAATAGTTTTCATCCGTGATGCTTTAATATTACCTTCAAAAATGATAGCAGGTAAAAGACCAATTAATGTTTTCAAACATTAATAGAATAAAAAAGCTAATTATATGTTGGTATTTCTGTGTTTGCAGCTGTAACATCAGCAATCTCCACACCAAAGCCTATACCATGTACAGGTGATTGGATCTGGAACAGGGGTAAATGTTACTATTTCTCTGATCTACTTGATACATGGACCAACAGCGAGAGATTCTGTGCCTCCCAGAATGCATCACTGACACGTATTGATAATGCGGATGAACTGGTGAGTGTAAGAGGATATATAAACTTTTTCTCCTAAAACACTGCTCAGAAGGGTCTTTATTAAATGTCGCATTGAATTGAACAAAGTGCAGCTAGAAATGTTCTTCTCAGACGTGCAGCTGGAAGGTGTAAGATCTGTCCTGATAAAGGTTAGGTAGAGACATGACCTCTGCCGGGTCAGAACTGGTGCAAAGTTCTAGTCCCTTTACAGAGTAGAAATGTGTGTGCAAATTATGCAGGGAATATGATACATAGGACTGCACAATGTATTGTCACACCCTATATTTCCTGTGGTCCTTGTGGATCTCATTTAGAGTTAGGAGCAAATCTGGCTACAGGATGCAAATTTTCTCTTTTACAAACTGCAGCAATTAAAAGGGGACAAATGCAAATTTATTTTTGGCATGTAGGGAAAATACTACGCACTGTTACATGTAGCAATTACTGGTCTGATTTATCTTAATACTGCAATTTGTAGATGAGCTACAACACCCCCTTTACAAATCTAAATCAGTTCACACTTTTTAAATCCCACCCCCTGCAATGCAACATAGTTTTGCCAAAGTGCAAATTCATACATTTGAGCTGCATTTACTGTAAATGAGGCCCTCTGTGTAATTGTAATCTTACAGGGCTATCGTTACTATTTGTCATGTTACACTGATACATTTTATGAGCTTGTCAGCATTTGATTTTCAACCAAAATATATGTATTTTCTCCCTGGCAGAAGTTCTTGAACAAATTTAAGGGCAACGGCAATTCATGGATTGGGCTAAAATGGAGCAGTGATAATAATGGCTGGACCTGGACTGATGGAACATTATACACTGGCGAGCTGTAAGTTGGTTCTGATTTTAATCTTAAACAATCATCATCATCAACGTTTGTTTATATAACGCCAGCAAATTCGCTTTACATTGATAACGATCAGGGGGAGTATATTAGTTGTTAGCTTCTTTAACAGTGTCACTGCTTGTAGTGTTCTGTCTGATGCAGTATCAGGGACTAATTATAGTAGTCATGTGGCTATAAGGAGTAATAAGGATAACAGCATAATAGAGAAACTGATCCTTTCTGCTCCTACAGAGAAGACCTAGGACTCCATCATCTGTGCTGACTGTCCTATTATGGGGCCTGGGGTCTGGATAACGTATGGATAATTAGAAACATTAATGGGTGCACACTCTTATTTGCTCATACCCATTTAAACCTATCAATACACCAGATAAAGATTGATACAAAGCAAAACAAGTTATCACTGCAGATGTAACAATCAAATGGAAGATATGCTGACAGGCGCCAATCATCAAGGAGCAATACAAAAATACAATGTCACAATAAAAATCAGATCCCTCTAATAAGGATCTCTTAATAAAACATATACATCATCGGAATGGCCATCAAATAGACTACAGCACAGAAGGATGAAACAGTGAATCCCGATATTGAATCTCCTTCTGTGATGTTAAAGTCATACCTCCATCAATGATGTAAAGTGTTAATTAGGATCTCCCTAAACAGATCCACCTTAAAAGATGTAATGTCGAAGCATCTTAAATGAAATGTCAAACAACGAGGCACACAGCAAAAGAAGAAGCACCTTCCTTCCCCTCCGTACTGCCTTCTGTGGTCCTGTCTATATTATCAGCTCGGAAATCCCATAGAAAGGGGTGGAACACCCTTGGAACCTTCAAATCGTCTCGGAAACATAAAATAGACGATGCTCTGGATGGTTATATAAAACAAGAAAATAGAGAAAAGATCCACATAGCGTGATTCCACAAAACACAATTTTTATTGTATTATGAAGCAGCGTAATATTTTCTCTAATAAAAAATTGTAACATATAAAGCGTGTACCAGATGTCAGAAGGATAGATACTTTCAATCTCTGCTTATATCCCGAACCACAGCAGGTATACAGGTATCAAATCCCATAGACAAACACAGCGAATACAGATCTGGTCATACTCCATTTATTCTCACCAACGGGTTTCAGCTCTACTAGGAGCCTTTCTCAAGGTAGATCAGTGGAGTTATACATTGTAAGTGGATATAAATACCCTAGGGGGCATATTTAATAAAGCACGATAGTGCTTTTAACGGGTCATTAAGGTCCCACAGTGTCCTCCGCAAATTTATTAAGGGGGCATCGCAGCAGATATCATGGATATCTGCTGCTTTGCATTCCTCTTCGTTTTTGGGAGCAGTCACCATTCAACAGAATGGTGGCTGCTCCTGGCCGCAATCTAACAAGTCCTGAAAAAACATTTTTTTCGGGAACTTGTCATGTTAATGTACCAGCTGAAGCTAGCGTACATCATCCGAATTGATGAAATCTAATGCTGTCAGCTCTGCTCAGAAGAGCAGAGCTGGACAGCGTATGTGTGGAGGGATCACATGATCCCTCCCTGTCACTCAGCGCTCTCTCTCTGCAACTATCGTTGCAGAGACAGAGAGGGGATCTGTGTGCGCATGTCCAGTTCTTGGAACTGGACATGCGCAATTGAAGAGTAAAGAGAAGACCCGAAGACAGCGCTTCCGAAGAGGGGGGTAAGTATGATTTTTTTTATCACTGAAACAGCAGTTTTTCGGAACTGCTGTTTCTGTGCAGGGCTGTACATAAATGTGAGAAGTAGTTCAATCCTTATCATTGCGATAAGGATTGAAAACTACTTTTCACTTTATGTGAATATTGATAAATGTGCCCCTAGGTCTAAATGGCCCACCTGGGTAGGTAATTCACAAAGTATAATCAGCTGATGTCGGCCATATAGAACGCTAATAAATCGTACAAAGTCACATAATCTCATATCTAAACCGGACGAAAAAAACTTAAAATTCTCAATTCGTTAAATAAAATTAAAAATCACATAAAAAAATACATCAATAGTCATATAAAAATACATAACAATTATTAAAATATAAATTCAAATGGTCTCCCATCCACATCTAAACCATAGTTCACGTTGCTTAGCTTCACACATACAGCTCACGAACATTCGTACATCCAATATCAGCCCTAGCATATCTTAAGGGCAAAAAAAGAGGAAGAAGTGATAAATTAACCTCTAAAAAACATATCCAAAAAGATAAACAATATATATATTCAGATCTCCCTTAAACTAATATAACAATCAGAGATATATGTGAGGTGGACCACATACACAAAAAAATAATAATATAATTCAGACATTACATCTTTTAAGGTGGATCTGTTTAGGGAGATCCTAATTAACACTTTACATCGTTGATGGAGGTATGACTTTAACATCACAGAAGGAGATTCAATATCGGGATTCACTGTTTCATCCTTCTGTGCTGTAGTCTATTTGATGGCCATTCCGATGATGTATATGTTTTGTTAAGAGATCCTTATTAGAGGGATCTGATTTTTATTGTGACATTGTATTTTTGTATTGCTCCTTGATTATTGGCGCCTGTCAGCATATCTTCCATTTGATTGTTACATATGTTTTTCCAGGTTTTAGGTGTGACCTGTTGTTATGCTATAGGCTGCCTTTTTGATTGTACTTAGTTGCGCCCGTTTGACTATAGTGTACATCTATTTTTCTATATCACTGCAGATGGTTTATATACAAAGCCCTTCCTCTCACTGTCACACTCTCTAGTAGGAACTGAGACTTATTGAATTGAAACGATTCTCAGTGTTATTCCTAGAGTACCCTATTACTGTGTACTTTGGTAAACATGTTTCTGTACAGCACATGGCAGAAGGTCTAATGTACAGCAGGGTGACGGGGAATTTTTTTTTTCTTGATATGTGGAGGATACCAAAATAATAAAATGTATTGCTCTTAATAAATAAGGTATTTGGTATTATAGTGTAAAAGTAATTCTTAGCGCACACACTATGCTAAACTCTTAATACCTAATAATTAATGCAACTATAGAGCCCTATTACCACAAACCAAGGCTCCGGTGTGTGCCCAGAAGAATATCTCATACATTTATTACATAAGCGTCCAAGTTGAAGCTTAGAAGTTACAGGAGTCTCAAGTGCACTTGAAAGTTAACCTAAACGGTCTTACCCGGAATAACACCGAATGGTTTTCTTTTTAAACTTCACACATTTTCCTGGACGGTCTCACCCTGAACAGCACTGTATGTGTGGCCTACAACATAAACCTTATGATGGTGTAGTATGTTCAAATTAGACCTCTACAATCTATGTGGTACACAGTCCCGTGCTAAAACACAATCATCCCCAATGTGAAACACCATATGTTTCCAGCACCCTTTTGGATGTACGCTTACTTAGTTTCAGATGAAAATGCGCCCATATGAATCTCCTAACAGTTTGTTGTCTGCTGCCTTCCTCCTCCTCTTATTCAGGGAACCACACTCAAAAAAACAGAAGGGAGCGATCTAGCGCATTATCATTTAATACACTCTTTAAAACATGTAAAATATAAAATAGACTCGTACCAAAGGACGGATGTAAACATGCAATCATACGTCTTTGTCCAAAGATCTGTTGATGCTGTCTCGTTGATCTGACCTCGCCCCCGGTATAGTCTGTATAAAAAAAAAAACAACGCGTTTCAACTCCAATTGTTAGTCTTTATCAAGGTTGTTTCTCCGATATGTGCAACTCCTCTTTTATAATCCTCCTTCAGCTTGCAACACCTGCAGCCCGTTGTTATCCATCATATCGAGGCTTGAATTACATAGTGCTACGGGAGTTTCATATCAAGGCTTGACTGACTAATACACTGTTATTCTACCTCTCAAACTTTAATACATTTCCTAAAAAACCTAATGTGTAATGATATAAGGTAACATCATCTTTACACGGGAATATTCAATAACGACTTAATTGTAAATACATTAATCCGTCTTAGTCATGCCGCTACGATCTTCCATATTCATCACGCTTAGTTCTACTTTACTTATTAATAAGCAGTCAATAACATGCCATTTACTAAATGTAGACCTGACTAATACAACATACATCTGTAGCTATATCCTCTTATCTCATACTAAAAAGGAAGCCCGTTACATCTACATTGTAACATATCCCAAAATAAAACGGCTCCTACCTGCATGTTATTGTTGCTTGTGAATTGAACAACATCTGTTAATAACTAATAGCATCGACAGCTATTCATGTACTACAAAATATGATCACACTTGTGTATTAATATGGGCTAACATATGAATCTTAAAAACAACATCATCTTCATTAAGTTCCAAAGTTCCTCCAAAATGGAGTTCTCTCATGGGAACGAACAAAGGGGAAAAAAGAAGAAAAAAACTAGAATCAGTTTGATACATACAATCTCAACATATTTAAACTGTACAGCATAATTACATGGATTCTAAACATTATGCTAAACTTCAGTCTTCATAAGAACCATTTTAGTTCAAAATCAGAGTTTAATCCTTTTGGTATTAGGGTATCTATCTCATAAAGTCACTTCATCTCGGACCTTGATAGAGTAGTGAGATTATCTGTGTTATCTTCCAATTGTGTGACTTGGAAGATGAAATTGAGAATTTTAGCACCATGATCCAGCCATTTAAAGATCAGGATGAATATAGAAGGGTAGAAGAGCACATTCAGAAAAGATTAGAGAAAGATAATAGAGATACGATGAATAGAAAGAATAAGAAATTTTTGAGTGACAAAGAGTCTATAAATGGTGAATTAGGAAAGAAACTACATACTAATATCCAATATCAGAGACCAAGTCATCAGAGTCCCACGAAATATAAGAGAGGGGAACAAAGTTTCCAGATTAAATCTTTCCTTCCTACATGGCATGATACATCGAATAGCAATTGGAAAAATAGGAATAAAAAGTGGAATCATGAGAGGATAGATAATAAACATCAGAGAATCCAGTTCAGAGAAAATAACGTAAGCAAGTTTCCAATAAGGAGAATAGAAAGTAGGTTTGATAGAGAGTCATACAAACCGACATGGACAACTACAGTCCACAATAGATTTGATCCACTGAGAGACAGGGGAGAAGAGAAAAGAGACTCGTCTTCAGAGTCTTTTTTATATCGGGACATAAGGGGAAAAAGAAGAAGAAGATAAGATTGCCCCCCAACAAATATAAAAATACTAGAAAAAGAGGCAAGAAAGGTGGGAAAAATAAGAGGAAAAAACAGAATAAAGTAATGCCATCAGAGAGTCCCATAGAAGGTGGAATAAGTGCCCATAACAATCTGGAAGTGGAACGGAGGGAGTCGGAAGAATGTATCTCTAGTATTTTCAATCTCAGTACTCATGTACTCACAGAGGGTGAAATATCACTATTAGACAAGGGACTCAAGTTTTCCCCTACGAATGAGAATGTCCCATTTGATACATTCATAGATCTACAAAAGTTTGTACGTAAGATTACCGTAAAAGAAATTTTTTGATATGAAGGACACCAATATAATGGATAATGTCAAGGGAAATGAAAAAGGGCAGGGCAAATTCAGAAACAAGTCCACCTTTTTCCCGGCACATGTTAAGGGGAATTATATAGAAACCTTCAATCAGTTGGTAGCTGAGGATATTAAGAAAGGACATACAAAACAGGGAGCAAGAAGAAAGCCACATATGAACCTTAATGAGAAGGAAAGAGAGGCAATCAAAACTTTGAGAGAGAATAGCCAAATTGTCATCAAACCGGCTGATAAGGGCGGAGGAGTAGTGGTAATGGACAAGGCAAAATATGTAGAAGAAATCCAGAAACAACTTACTTCTGATAACATATATCAAAAGTTGAGAAAAGATCCTACGGAAAAAATAAGCGTGGATCTAAAATATCTCATAGATAAATATAAAGATATGAAAGTAGTAGATGAGAAAACAGCAGACTACATTTGTATCACACACCCGAGGATTCCGGTAATTTATGTTTTGCCGAAAGTCCATAAGGACAAACTCAACCCACCGGGAAGACCCATTATGTCGGGCACAGGGTCAATTACCATAAACTTGTCTGAAGTCCTGGACCATTACCTTCAACCCATATCACAACAGTCAAAATCCTACTTAAAGGACACTACTAGTTTTTTGACGAATTTATCAGAACTGTCATGGGATACAAACCATATATTAGTTACAGCGGATGTAAAATCCCTGTACACTATAATTACCCATGACCTTGGCATAGAAGCAGTCAAAGATAGCTTGCAAGATACATCATATACTGAAGAAACAAGAGAGTTCATTATAGATGGCATCAATTTTGTATTGTCCCATAACTACTTCCGATTCCAGGGAGATTACTACATGCAGAATGTCGGGACAGCCATGGGCACCAGGTTCGCCCCAAGTTATGCCAACATCTTTATGGCCCACTGGGAGAAGAAGTCAGTGTGGTCAGGGCATGATTTTGGGGCGAGCCTGGTGTCTTGGTGGCGTTACATCGATGACATTTTCTTTGTATGGAGGGGGTCTGAACAACAATTGCAGTCGTTTTTCAGCTATCTGAATAATAATGATCGCCATATCGAACTTACGTTCGAATGGAGTAAGATATCTGTAAACTTTTTGGACATTACTGTATACACTAATGAAGCAGGTCTTCAGACGAAAACTTTTCACAAGCCCATTGACAAGGTTAGCTACATAGAATATAATAGCAACCACCATAAGATCTGGCTAGATAATGTACCTCTGGGACAGATGAAGAGGGTGAGGCTATAGTAGTTATAGCACGTCAATAACTCTTGTTTTAGACGACCATGGTACAGAGCATTCATCATTGAGATCCCATCAAGTATGTGAAAGACAGACAGGGTCAAAGTGTTATTTGTTGACTTTGTTAACCCAAAAATTGTCGCTGTTGCAAATATTCGTGCAATGAAGAGTGACTTTTTCTATTAAAGGCTCAAGCTTTCAAGTGTAGTGTTTCTAACTTATAAACACTACAGTAGTTTAAGCACGGCAATACCTCTTGTTTTAGACGACCATGGTACAGAGCATTCATCATTGAGATCCCATTAAGTATGTGAAAGACAGACAGGGTTGAAGTGTTATTTGTTGACTTTGTTAACCAAAAAATTGTCGCTGTTACAAATATTCGTGCAATGAAGAGTGACTTTTTCTATTAAAGGCTCAAGCTTTCAAGTGTAGTTTTTCTAACTTATAAACACTACAGTAGTTCAAGCACGTCAATACCTCTTGTTTTTGATTATGACAGGGCATTTTACTTTTGGCTTAATTTGTTGAATTTGTTTTAATTTTGTTTTACTTTGTGCTCATGGCAAACGACTGTTGAATGGTCACATAATGGCAATAAAAGAGTTGCAAGATGGAATTGTCCTTGGGCCCTCCCACCCACCCTTATGTTGTTGAAATAGGACATGCACACTTTAACAAACCAATCATTTCAGCGAAAGGGCCAAACTGTGCCTGAAATGATTGGTTTGTTTGGGCCCCCACACCAAAAAAGCTATTCATCTCTCCCTGTACAAAATAAACAGGCTCTACTGAGGCAAGATGTCATCCTCATCCTCAACCTCTGATTCCTCTCCCCCTACAGTGTGTACTTCCTCCTCCTCACACATAATCAATTCGTCCCCGCTGGACTCCACAACCACAGGTCCCTCTGTACTATCTAGAGGGCAGTGCTGTACTTGATTGAGGAATTGATTATTCATTTTTATAAACATAATTTTTTCAACGTTCTGAGGAAGCAACCTCCTTTGCCGCTCACTGACCAGGTTGCCCGCTGCACTAAAAACTCTTTCCGAGTACACACTGGAGGGGGGACAACTCAGGTAAAATAGAGCCAGTTTGTACAGGGGCTTCCAAACTGCCTTTTTTTCCTGCCATTAACACTATGGACTGTCTGACATGTCTATTTTGATGGTGTCAGCAAAATAATCCTCCACCATTTTTTCTATTGTGACAGCATCCAATGCAGCAACAGTAGACATGTCTGCAATGGTTGGCAGGTCCTTCAGTCCGGCCCAGATGTTATCAGCATCCCCGCCAGCGGCTCTTTTAGGAAAACTGAGCTTTTTCCTCGCAGCCACAGATGTGGAAGAAAATGAGGGAGGAGCTGTTGGCATGTCACGGTCCTCTTCAGAGGACAATCTCCTGACCAGCAGGTCTTTGCACTGCTGCAGACTTGTGTCCGCCGGAAACAGAGACAAAACATACGCTTTAAACCGAGGATCGAGAACGGTGGCCAGAATGTATTCCTCTGCCTTTAAAATAGTGACCACCAGCGGATCCTGGCAAAGCGTACGAAGGGCTTCATCCACAAGAGCTACATGCTTGGTGGAATCGCAATGGCTTACCAGCTCCTCCCTCACTTTCTCCAGCTGCTTCTGCAACAGCCTGATCAGGGGAATGACCTGACTCAAGCTGGCAGTGTCCGAACTGACTTCTCGTGTGGCAAGTTCAAATGGCTGCAGAACCTTGCACAACACGGAAATCAGTCTCCACTGCGCTTGGCTCAGGCGCATCCCCACTCCTTTGCCTATGTCGTAAGTGGCGGTGTAGGCCTGAATGGCCTTTTGCTGCTCCTCCATCCTCTGCAGCATATAGAGGGTGGAGTTCCAGCTCGTCACAACCTCTTGTTTGAGGTGATGGCAGGGCAGGTTCATGCTTTTTTGATGTGCCTCGAGCCTGCGGTAGGCACTGGCTGAATGCCAAAAGTGTCCAGCAATTTTGCGGGCCACCGCAAGCATCTCCTGCACACCCCTGTCACTCTTGAGGTAATGCTGCACCACCAAATTAACGGTGTGGGCAAAACATAGGATGTGCTGGAAATTGCCCATATGCAATGCCCGCACAATGTTACTGGCGTTGTCTGACACCACAAATCCCCAGGACAGTCTAAGTGGGGTAAGCCACTGCGAAATAATTTCCCTCATTTTCTCTAATAGGTTGTCAGCGTTGTGCCTCTTATTAAAGCCTGTAATACACAATGTTGCCTGCCTTGGCACGAGCAGACGTTGTGTAGATGCTGCTACTGATGCAGCTGCTGCTGTTGCTGCGGAAGGGGATGCATCTACCCAGTGGGCTGTCACAGTCATATAGTCCTTCGTTTGCTCAGAACCACTTGTCCACATGTCCGTGGTTAAGTGGACAGTGGGTACAACCGCATTTTTAAGAGCACTGAGGACACTTGCTCGTACTTCTCTGTACATCTTTGGTATCGCCTGCCTAGTGAAGTGGAATCTCGACGGGATTTGGTACCGGGGACACAATACCTCCATCAACCCTCTAAATCCCACTCCACTGATGGCGGACACCAGGCGCACGTCTAACATCAACATAGCAGTTACAGCCGCAGTTATACGCTTTGCAATAGGGTGACTACTATCGTATTTTGTGGTCATGGCAAATGACTGTTGGACGGTCAATTGTTTTTTGAAAGACGTAGCGGTCTTACGACTTCCCCTCTGGGAAGATGACCGACTAACAGCAGCAACAGCAGCAGTGGCAGTAGTAGGCGTACCGCTGCAGGATTCCTCGGACGAATCCCGTATAGAAGAGGACTCAGTCTGGCTGGTGACATGGCCTGCAGTTCTAAATCTGATGGAGATCGTGGAGGAAGTTGACGAGGAGGGTGTTGGTGGTGTGTATCCAACAGGACCAAGGGATTTAGGTGTCCCTGTACTGATGACAGTCCTAGGCCCAGTTCCTGAACTAACCACTGAACTATGAAGGTTATTCAGGTGACATATAAGGGAGGATGTCCCTAGGTGGGCAAGATCCTTACCCCTGCTTATTTGAGCTTTACATAAGCTACATATGGCCATACATTGGTTGTCCGGATTTGGATAAAAATAACTCCAGACCGAAGAGGTGCATTTTTTGGTCTTCTGACCAGGCATGACGATGGGCTTTCTCATCCCATGGACATCAGCTGTTTCCCCCCCTGGTGCCTCATTTACAATAACCACATCACCATCCTCATCATCAAGTTCCTCCACAGCGCCAGCTACATCAATAGCCTCCTCCCGGTGTACAACATTGACACCTTGATTATCCAAATCTGGATCTACACTGTGGGTGATCCTTCCAACATATGCAGAGGGTGTGCTGCAAATGCTGGATGGAGTCACCTCTTTCCGTACAGTGATGGGAAGGTCAGGCTTCACAACCACCAACACCCTTGGACTCGCCTTGGGGATTTGTGATGTCATCTGTTTAGAAGGCAGAGTTCTTTGCTGTTTTGTTGTTATTGCTGACAGCATAACTCTCTTAAATTTTTTGTAGGGGGGGAGGAGGAGGGCTTAGATCCTTGGGTGAAGCTGGACCACTAGTCATGAACACGGGCCAGGGCCTAAGCCGTTCCTTGCCACTACGTGTCGTAAATGACATATTGCCAACTTTACGTTTCTCCTCAGATGATTTTAAGTTTCTCTTTTTGCTACTTTTTGAGAACTTGGGCTTTTTGGATTTTACATGCCCTGTACTAGGAGATTGGGCATTGGGCTTGCCAGACGACGTTGATGGCATTTCATCGTCTATGTCATGACTAGTGGCAGCAGCTTCAGCATTAGGAGGAAGTGGGTCTTGATCTTTCCCTACTTTATCCTCCAAATTTTTGTTTTCCATTATATGTAGCTCAAGAGAGCGTACCCCTAAGCCACACACACTCGGCAAAGCCTTTAAAAATTATATGCGGCACAGGAGAGTACCACTGGACTTATACTGCTGAATCAGTGAACTTTGTAATATAGCAGTACCACTGGACTTATACTGCTGAATCAGTGAACTTTGTAATGAAGCAGTACCACTGGACTTATACTGCTGAATCAGTGAACTTTGTAATATAGCAGTACCACTGGACTTATACTGCTGAATCAGTGAACTTTGTAATATTGCAGTACCACTGGACTTATACTGCTGAATCAGTGAACTTTGTAATATAGCAGTACCACTGGACTTATACTGCTGAATCAGTGAACTTTGTAATATATCAGTACCACTGGAATTATACTGCTGAATCAGTGAACTTTGTAATATAGCAGTACCAATGGACTTATACTGCTGAATCAGTGAACTTTGTAATATAGCAGTACCACTGGACTTATACTGCTGAATCAGTGAACTTTGTAATATAGCAGTACCACTGGACTTATACTGCAGAATTAGTGAACTTTGTAATATTGCAGTACCAATGGACTTATACTGCAGGATTGTTTTTGGATATATTTTTTTAAAAAAAAATAATTTATAATTACTTTTTTTTTTTTTTTTCATAACTTTTTTAATTTTTTTTTTAACTTGGGGATAATGGGGAAATAACTATGCCCTTAGAAAGACAGAGCACAGGACACAGCACCACTGGACTGAACAGGACACAGCACAGGACCCAGCAGCACCACGGGACTGTGTACCACATAGATTGTAGAGGTCTAATTTGAACATACTACACCATCATAAGGTTTATGTTGTAGGCCACACATACAGTGCTGTTCGGGGTGAGACCGTCCAGGAAAATGTGTGAAGTTTAAAAAGAAAACCATTCGGTGTTATTCCGGGTAAGACCGTTTAGGTTAACTTTCAAGTGCATCTAAGTAAGCGCTATGTTTATATACAACCAGTGTAGTGTTGAAATGTGTTTGCAAGCAAAAGTGGTTGCTTGAAGTTGTATATAAGGCTGCATACGGAGTGGAGTGCTGAACTAACAAATTCACTAAGTGTATATAACAGGAGTCTCAAGTATTGTCTGTCAGATTCACATTATTAAGATATGTGACCAGATTTTAGTAGATCTTGACACACAATAGACCGGAGGGGAAACGGATATAAAGATTTCTGTTTGCACATGGCCTATCTATTATTTATCCATTTGCATTTTCTGAATCTATTTTAGTGAATAGGGATATACAGGACAGTATCACCCTAACTGTGATATGCGGTAATTTTACTCATAAGGGCCCTGTCAGGTGCTGTACCTGGAGTCAGGCTGTCACTCACCAGACCTGGTGTTCAGTGCGCTCTCTCTGTGCTGCATCCCACTCCTTGCTCCAGCTACTTTGTTCTACTCAAATATAATCCTGCTCAGCACACAGTACAATGTAAGAGTATTAGGCTCCTATCTGTGCACCAGCGTTCCTGTGTATTTTAGAGGCTGTTCCTTGTGGTGGTGACCCGCACTGTTCCTGACCTCTCTTCCGCCTGCTTCTGACCCTGATTGTTGTGGCACTCCGCAGTCCGTCCATGTACCAGTCCCAGCTATGTTGAAATTTTAGACCCCTCATAGACCATGGTATACAGTATAAACACATCTGGTTACTGGTTTAGTTACAGAAAAAGACAGTAAGGTTATATCCGTTTTCTGTGTATCAGACATGCTTCAATGGCCGTCCCATGTGCTCAGGGCCACCAATGGATCTCCAGTTCATTTATTGTGCATACACAACTGATTAAATACTAATTAACATAAACTGTTATTGGGGATACACAATTATTGGGGATAACGTGCTATGTATGTTATATATTGGTAGAAGCAGTAACATAGAAAAGTCCATCCTGCACAAATTTGTAACAACCTGATGCATTTTATCACAAAACAATATTATATTTTCTTTTCTCTCCAGATTCTCAATCCAGAGCGCGTCTGCAAATTCTGATAAATCTGAAGGTGTTTTCCTGAATGATATTGGTGTCAAAAGTCAGAATGGAAAATATGAAAAAAAATGGATTTGTGCAAGAAGTAGCTTGCATTGGTCTAACATGGAATCAATCTGAATTTTAAGGGGATAGAATAAGGACTGCACATTGTGGATGTCAATTACAAAGAGCAAATGGTCAGTCTACGGCACAAATGCAGCTTTGGACCCACTTTGCCTCAATGTGCTGAAGCGCGTCTAGATTTCCTCCAGAGGTTGAGTAGCAAGTTGGACACATTTGCCAAGGACTAGCTGTTTGCACAAGTATAGGGGAGAAGCTGGTTGTCCATCACTATTCTGCATTCTCCAAACATTTGACTTCAGCTTGTACCCGACGACCACTTATCTCTGGAAGAAGCTCCTTTGCCGGATGTGGTGTGTCTCTGATGGCTACCCCAGCCAAGTGCTTTGTTTCTGGATGCTGCCAGCACTGTGACAATTATTTAATGAAAGTGATGGTACTAAAGAGGTAGCAAGTTGGACTTTGCAGTGTAGATGACACTGCTCAATTCTCCCCTTCAGAGGTGTGCGCCTCTGTGAGGAACACACTTACTCCTGAGACAGAGAAGCGATGTGGATGTGTGCCGGGGCCATCGAGACGCACTGGTACAAAATTAACACAGTTTGTGTCTCGTGTCCGGTAAATGACCTCCATTATGTGCAAAACCATCCATACTCTCGGGCTTTAAGGGGCACCTGTCATATGATTAGTGATCCTCAGGTAGTTTATTTTGGATAAGTTGATAGCAGGAGATATTAATTTAATTATTCAAAGATATGAATTTTGCTTTAAATTTTAATATGTTGACGCATCAAACATCTTTATAGCAAGGTTACTAGTCTTCACTATGTCTCCACTTGTAGATCAGTCATTCAGAAACTGAGCTAATAATATTTTCACCAGCCAACCAAAGCTACCTAGGTGGCGTCTCTATTTCTGTTGATAATAGTCCCTACGCCTGAATATTAACAAAATATGACTTTAAAATTGTTTATATTTAATGTAGGACTGACCAGCAAGGGAAGACTTTGGCGCTAGTTGGTCAGCTTAACATATATATTAATATGTGAAATGAACACTCCCTTTTTTAATAAAGTACATCTTGAAGTAGCTAAAATAGTATTAATAACACCTTTCATGTGTATGAAGTGCAGCTTCTGTGGCACCGATCTGTGCAGAAGTTGTAGATATCTGTAACGAAAAAAGTGCACTCTAGTGCACTTATCATTTGTTTAATGAAATGTATGAATTCAGACACATGAAGAATTAAAACATATCAAAGAAGTACCATTATGATAAAGTATTAATTAAATATGTAATGTATGTATAACTCATTAACCCACCTCATCTGACTTTCCCACAACCTAAAAGCCTTAAAAAGGCTCCATCAAAACTCACCCCTCTATGCTGCCCATCAAACCCCCTCTTGACCATCTTGTCCATTTACTCCTCTTCCTTTACCCACCATCTCCCATGTACCCAGTCACTCCTACTGTCGCTCACCAACCCTCCATCTAAAACGTCAGCTGTCACGGGTATGGTCCTCTCTACCTATTGTCTCTTGTCTGTCTACTGTCAGTCTTCCTAATATGTCTTCTCTGCATTCTGTGTGACTCCCTACGGTTTCACTCACACTCCTCTGTGTTACTCATGCGTAACTGCCTCATGCATTTGTGATTTTTACCATCTTATATATATTTGAACGATTGGCGCTGCAGAATCTGCGTCGCCTTAAGAATAAATAATAATACTTAGTCTCCTTATCATGCCATCCATTATTTATTGCTTAATAAAAATAAAACCTGTATTATAACAATACATACAAAAATAAAGATACATCAATATGAAGAAGTGTCAAATCTGTAATTTCACAATATAAATAAGATTATGTACAAATAACCAGTGTATTTAATCAGTAAAAATGAGTATAATAAGGAGGAGTGTTTATTGGTTAAGAAATTTGCTAGGTGTGTCTTCAGTGCCCTCTGAGATGAACACTATATCATCTGATCCATAAACACAAGTGTAAGTACCAATATTTTTATATTTTGCTAAAAAAAAGTTAAAGTCTAACACATGCGTTCTAGAGGAACCAATATTTTAAGACCACAGCATGTACTACAAGTCTGGAACTCATTCAGCATTGACATTCATCACTATATTGAACTACTACAAAAACAGAAGGATCCTACAGAATTTGGAACATCACATAAATGAAAGAATGTATAGAACACCACAGACCATCAATAACTTCCTTATATTGACTGTTGACTATTTTTCAGGACTGTTGTACATACAAGGAGTTATATGAAAAACAAACTTTGCAAATAGGAAGGATTACCCATTACATTCCTATTGGTCATATATTCTTGACACTTTTGGTTTCTGGATATGATTACCTAGGATTGTCTTCCACCTATAAACATTATTTATTGCAACCCCCAAATTCTGATATCCATGTTCTGCCAGGATCTGTTCTGTAGGATCCTTCTGTTTTTGTAGTAGTTCAATATAGTGATGAATGTCAATGCTGAATGAGTTACAGACTTGTAGTACATGTAAGATAATGAGCTCATGATTAATTCACTGGCTATATTTAATGATTAAGGAGGGGAACCTTATTAATAGTGCAGCACTTGCAACAAACATACATAGTGGTTGAGCGTGGGATTTGTTATACCTTATTATTATGGGATCTATGCCCATGATATAACAGCCTGTGCGAGGGGGGGAAGGGTGGTGCTGTTTATGTATAATAAAGAGAATACTGAGCTCTCCTCACTCTCCTGGTTTAAATAAGTCACAAATGAGGCTAAACTGAGCAATATTTTAAGGGGAAACCCTGAAATGTTTTATTTAAGGAGAGTAGTGGTTCTAAATCAGTAGCAGGTTAGACTTTGATGTACTTTTTTCTCTCCCACACTATGCACCTCTTCAGAATTTTCCACCTTCTTGTAATCCAAGGAACACTTCTAGTTTTCAGAGGATCCTCCAAAGTCTGGAATGTAGTCATGTACATTGAGATGTCCTGTGTGGACTATATAGAGGCAGTCAGGGGCGGGCTGGGCCGGGGGAATCACGGCTGTTAGGGCCACCCGCTCCCTGGAAGTAATATCAATGTGATGAGGCCGCGCAGGCATCCGCATCACATGACACATGATGCGGGCGCGTCATTGATGACGCGGCCGCATCACGTGTCATGTGATGCGGCCACCTGTGCGGCGTGTGCCCCCCGGGCTGACGGACGTCAGCCCGCGCCTGGAGGCAGTGGTGCAAAATGAAAGTGATTTGCGAGGTGTGTAAATGAGGTCTGCTCTGTTTATTAGAGGGCTACAGAGGAACAGGAATGTACATCATTATTCAGGAGAATAACTGAAAGCAGCAGCTAAACTGTCGAATGTAAAGCTGCCATTTGCTTCTAGAAGTTAATCACAGGATATAGTTATTGCCCTGGTTTGCGTTACAGCAGGGTGAGATGTCACCATGTTCTAATATCCTTGTTTTGAGAAGGACACTGGAACAATCCACTCTCTGCACAGTTGTAAAGCTACATGGAGACACAGGATGCAACTGTTTGTCGTCTTGGGACTCACTAAGGTACATGCTCACTTTCTGTTTTAACTAGTGCTTCCCTGCAAACATCTGCATGTCTATTATTAACATTATGGTCCAAGATGGGAATGTGATGTCAGAAAAAGTTTTTTTAAAAAGTCACTTACCAGTTATACCACCGAGCACCAGAACAAGCTGTTAGATCTGTCGTCTCAGCGGATATTTACCAAATAGCCACTAACTGGAAGCAACCTCAAGCTCCAAACAGTCCTCAACAGAATTTGCCACATATTTAAAAAATTTAATTTTATTTTATAATTATTATTATTATTATTATTATCGTAGATTTATAAGGTGCCACCGTGCAGTAGGGAAAACCGTATTTATTTATGATGAGTATTCTCCAGAACACTTCTAAATCCTTCAGCAAAATGTCTTTTATGCCGCGAGCAAAAGCCGGCGTTGAAATTATCGTATTAATGGTAATTATGCGCACTATTACCGTAATATCGGTAATAGTGCACGGGCAGCGTTGCTTTTTACAGTAACGTGGGCAATTAAATCCCCTCCTATAAGTAACTCACTGATCTGTAAATAAATAACGTCTTTCAAAAAAAACAAAAAACTGCATGAATAACAAATCAAAATTGATCAAATATGTAAAGACAAAAAAAGTTGCAATTTTAAGAAAGAGTGACTCAGTGGATAAATGCACCAACTAAAAATGACAACATGATGTAGATTCTGGTTTAAATCAAAGTATTAGCCAACAATGTTTTAAGTTTCATTTTGTATTTTTATACAACTTTTTGATGCCAACAATTTTAATCTAGCTGCCACATTATACACTGGGTTATATGTAATATTTTCGATTCCCATGCATAGCTCCATACAGTGTCAAACTGGGGCATTAAGGCCCCTCTGGGGAAACCAATGACTGGGGCCCACCTAATACCATGGGCGCTTGGTGCACTTAAGACGGGGTTATCATTTTAGACATATTTTCCACAAATACACAGTAAAAACTCTATACACTACTATTAGGTGCACGCAGCTCTGCCTTCACGAGTAGTGAAGCAGGACATACCACCCAACTGTCCTAGTAGTCTGACCAAATCCTGACTAAGCGAGACAGTCACCCAAATTCCAGACTGCCCCATTAGATTTAGGACAGTTATCAGTCTGTCCTGCTCTCTCCTACCTGTTCTTGTCACTTTCACCACCTGTTGCTGCTGGTGTCTTTAGCTCAGTTGCTGCTTGTCTGGATCCTTGGAGGCCCTATTGGGGGAAAAAATGCGTACATGAAATTTAGAAAACTCCAACCGTCCCCGGCATTAAATTAACAGCACCCACATTTAATAATTAGGCCTCTCTCCAGCCGCAACATCAAAGTAATAGTACTCACATTTGATAAATAGATGTATTTCCCTCCAACCAACCCCAACATCAAATTAATAGTATTCCCATATAATAAATAAACCTATCACCCTCCTTCCAAACAGCCCCAGCAATAAATTAATAGCATTTACGTTTAATACTACCATTTCCCACGACCATTCCCAGCATTAAATAATTAATATTCACATTTAATAAATATCCCTCCTCCCCAAACTGAGCCTCACATTCAATCATAGACTCAAACCACCCAGCATTAAATTAAAGGTCCTGTCAACCCATCTTAATTTAATAGGAACAACCAATAAATAAAATTGCCTCACTGTCACCCAACAAATAAAATAGCACCCATTAAATAATTAGACCCCACCTAAACTCCACCATTAAATTAATAGCCTACCTTCCACCCACGTACAATTAAGACAGCCCCCCATTCCCTCACACATTATAGCAGCCCCATCCCTATAGTTTTCTCTGTGCTGCCCCCCTCCCTATAGTTTTTTCTCTGCACCGCCCTGCTCCCTATATTTTAGCACAGAACACCCCCCTCCCCCCTGCCTGTTGCTGTCCGCTGACCACCAATACTTTTGATCACACCCCCGCCCCTCCCCCCTCCATGCGTAAAAAAACACACACAAAAAAATAAAAAATAAAAATCATCTGGTCACTGCTCCGCCCCACCAACAAAGGGGGAGGGGCTATAAAGCACCAGGGCCCGCCGGGAAATACCTCTGCGGGCCAGTCCAACGCTGGCTTCATAAGAGAACAGCAAAAACACAATACTTAAGACACCTAAAAGATAAAGACCTTACCTATATACAGTATACAATCAAGATTATTTTCACCGTTATTTCCATTGGAAGTCTTTTCAGATTTCACGCCCACATATCTGGCTAGCATAGAATATAATTTGCTAAAGGCATAATACTGTTCACATACTCTTCAATATTGCAGCCAATACATTGCAGTATAAGAGCTGAAATCCATGCCTGATAATAATCTGAACTACATTTTAAGATGTCCTGAGATGAGCGCTATATACCTGTGTGCGCAGTCATCTTCCCAACACACTAAGAGGCTCCAGACTTACCAAATGTGATCCAGCTGCTCAGGCTCAGGGGCAGTAAGACTGGATCCTGCCCAAAGCAAAAGTGTTTTTTAAACTAAGTTTGACTTGGATTAAATCACCATATGTGTTCAGTATCTCTTGCTTATCTGGGATCTCCCGTTTTCTAATCACACAGCACATCAACTCTATTCATACAGCAGCACAGAGTATATCAGGAGATCCGTTACCTCATGTGATTATGTTAGTGAAGACCAGGCTGTACGTTACAAGGACAGTATCATGATCTGAGGAATACAAGAGAATACAACAGAGTATAGAGAAGTCCACAGACTGAGATTTAGGTGGAATGAGCAGGATATCAGAACAGCACAGAGTAGCAACAAAAATTTAGACAGGACAATCTTGATTTGAGGGGACTGTCCCACCGTCCCGACAATCTGCACCTGTCATGTGCTGGACTCACTGAGGTGGTTCTCGGCATCCAGGATGCTACTTTCGGAGCTCTTTGTCGCTCCAACCTCTTATAGATGCGGTCACATGACCGCTCACGCCTTCTTCCTGGCTCCATGTATATAAACATGCGCTGTGCACTGCTAGGGTGCCAGAATGTGTATGTCTGATAGGTACCTCTAGCTCTATATACTTTATAATACTCTCCTGGCTCCATTGTCCTCCTAGTCTTGCTGATTATTATTGTGACATTCTGTCTGTGGGATTCAGTCCAGGCTCCAGGAGTTCTCCAGGGAATCTGCTTCCTCGTGCTGAGTTCTTCTGTCTGCTTCCAACTGATACAGGGGAAAACCAATGTTACTCAGTACAGGACTTTCACAGCTGCCTCATCTGTCTACACTGCTCATTTCCAGGGGCAGGCTGGGCTGGGGGGCATTTGACCCTCAGTCTGGTCCCATAGTGGGCTACGTTGGGCTGGGTCACTGGACCACCTGCATTTTCTTTCCTTAAAATGTTCCTAATAGGCTGCTGAGTTGACTCTTGCCCCCTGGCTAAAATTTGCCAGCTCTCCCCTGCTCATTTCTATATAATATGATGATGTGCATCATTATGGCCAAAATTACGCAATTCACTGCAAATCGCTTCATTGGGACTCCCGACGGACAGGATGCGGGGGAATTGCCTGCTCTTCAGGGTGTGCGGGAGACCTACCCGGAATTCGGGAGTCTCACAGACATTCCTGGAGAGCGGACAAGTACGCTATACAATGGATAAGAAGATTATTGCCTTATTTTAACATAAGTACAGGCAGGGCCATCTTTTCTACTGGGCGTGATGGGCAGGTGCCCGGGGCCCCACGGGCAAGGGGGCCCCATAGGCAGGGCTCTTAATTAGAATAAATAAATAATAAAGGGTCACTGAGCGAGTACATTTTAAAAAAAGTGATTTTATAATATATATATATATAGCTATATATATATGTATATATATCTATATATCTGTCTATATATCTGCATATATATCTATATCTATCTATCTATCTATGTATATCTCTATATATATATATCTATATGTATCATACTTGCCAACTTTTCCTCGTTGGCTTCAGGGAGATCCTGAGGAGGTGGGCGTGCGGGGGTGGTGCTTGACGAATCGCATCATTTTGGGTCTAAGATGGCGCGATATTTGCGCCATTAAGCCTTGCCTCTCGCCACTTATCTATTGTGGGAGCGAGAACCGCGAGGTTGTCCTGCTCTCCCGGGAGCCCAGGAGATCTCCCAGAAATGCGGGAGTCTCTCGGACATTCTGCCAGAATAGGCAACTATGCGTTAAAGAAAAGCAGCTAATGAATTTCTAGAGACTGAAGTGTCTTTTACATTTCTGTCTCCATTACTGAAGTCATGTTGTCTTACCTGTCAGTCTTTGATTAAATCTTGGTCTCCATCAAAATGGCCACCTCCATAGCCATCAATACATGGACATAGGACACAATTTCTGAACTGTGTCATCATGCCACAGATGGTGAAGCCAACCACGTCTTGTACTGGCTCAGCATCAGGAAAAATGCCAGACTCTTCAGGGAGTGAGGGAGATCACCCCTATTTCAGGGAGTCTCCCTGACATTCAGGGAGAGTTGGCAAGTATGTTCTATTTACATTTATTTTATTAACACAAGGCTTCATGTTCATATGCATTAAAATATATACTATATAGATGCAAAGTGAGATTTTCCAAAATATATCGACATGTGTGGTAACTTCACTAGCTAATATCTGACGAATTAGGTCTACCCATGGAATTAGAAAGCCTTTTGGTGAACTGTGGTTAGAAAAAAACTGGGTTTATCTGTTTTGTAAGCAATTGTTTTCCTTCTGTGTCTTTAAAAATAGATTATGTTCCTAATAGAGATTTATTTTGCCATTAATGTAAGAGACAATTTCACCCAGAATTCTCAAGTATTCTCCATGGTAATTATCTGAGCTCATAATATCCACATCGCCATCTTCATACAAAGAACAAATAATAATATTAGAAATTTGTTTTTCAGTTCTTTAATTTTATTTTTAATCTGATGCTTCATTTGTGTGAGATGAATGTTCCACATATGAGGTTTCCAAGCTTAAATTGGTATAATATATATTTAGTTTTTATCTTTTTAGTCCTATGGGAACATAAACTATTACATATTTATCTTAGGTCTTAAATGATACACCATTTGATTCTCTTAAAATGACAAAGTCAAATTTTTACAGCTTTCCTTTGACATATAAATCTACAATTAATATTACAGTCCTCAGTGTAATAACCAACTTTATTCACCACCAATCCACATTTTCCTGAGTTCACCTTCAGGTGGAACCTGTGTAGAAAATATAAGAAATGCAGAGATATCACATTACAATGGGTTTGAAATATTAACAATCATTAATTATAAGATGATGATCTACTGGTGTAACTGTGTATAACATTTTCTCTTTTCTTCTCTTTAAATAATAAATGAGATGAGCAGGTTTCCAAAATATAATATTTCTATAGTTTATTAAAAAGATATTATACATAGATACAGCCATACTGGACGAAGCAGACATACGCCCAGTGTCTCAAATGCCAATTGACAATCTAGATTTGATTCTTTTATAGACAATGTTACTCATTATTTTAGCACACACCTTCCCAGCTTACATCACTGCTGGCACTCTAAGTCTCTACCATTAAAGTGACATCTTCTTGCAGGGGTCATCTTGACCTTATGTGGAGCCAATATTTCTTTGGCCTTATTCGGCGATATTATGAAATACTGGAAATTTACTAAAAACATGTCTCTTGTTATGTAATTTCTGTATTGTCCATTATGTGTTTTTCCATTCTCTTAAAAGCACAAACACAAAATTCAAAGTTCATTGGTTCATTCTATTTAACTAATTGGTAATATAGGGTTTTTGTTAATTATTACTTTGACAACTGACACAGAGAAGTTTATGTCCATGATTCGGATTAAAGGTCAGTATTATAACAAGATTGTGTGTAACATCAGAACCACTTACAGACTGGTGTTATAGTGCCGGCTGTTCACCCATCTCCATCCATCTCCCTCATGGTAAAGTCTGATCCAAAACTTGTTTTCTGCCTGTTGCGTTAGAATACTGCGTATAAACCCCTGAAACAGTGACAGCATCATTCATTTTAATAGCTGATTAACCTTCTATAGAAATGTAATAGGATATTGGATCTAAGCAGTTATCACTCTGAATAAAGTAGACAACAGACCGTACCTGCTGTCCCTGGTCCTCTATGACCAGTAGATGGGCTTCCATCATCTCACAGTGGTCCTGGCTGATTCCATGTCCTTTGTGTAACATCTGAATAGTAATAACAGATGTCTCCATACAGCAGCCAGTTATAAGGACACAGTATACACCCTGTAAGACACGGTTTAAAAAATAATCTCTTATTATACAACTTTACCAGATACTATGTTCTATTCTGGTAATAATGATACAAGGTATGTCTATTAAATAACTCACCTTTATTTATTGGTATTACAAATTTAATGTTTGTCCCCTTCAATATACTCCCCATTTGCACTAATATATCGCTGCAGTCTTGTTTTCCACTGGTAGAAGGCATGGAGAAAATCAATTTCTGTCACTTGTTTCAACATATCTGCTGTTTTCTTCTTTACAGCATCAACTGACTCAAAATGTTTCCCTTTAAGCACTGATTTAACTTTTGGGAACAGATAAAAATCGCAAGGTGCTAAATATGGCGAATATGGAGGATGTTCAAGTGTAGTGATGTGTTTGTCGGTCAAAAACTGCTTCACAGAAAGTGCTGTGTGAGCAGACGCATTATCCTGGTGAAGAAAGAAACCATTTTTCCACAGTTGCGGCCGTTTCTTTCTGACTCTTTCACTCGGATTTTGCTAAACTTCATTATAATAATGCTGATTAACTGTTGTGCCTTCTAGAACCCATTATTCCAAAATAACACCCTTGATATCGAAAAAAATCAATGAGCATTGCTCATTGACTTGCTTTGACAAGATTTTTTCATTCTTGGTGATGACGGTGTTTTCCAGTGCATTGACTGTCTTTTGGTTTCAGGATCGTACTGGAAGATCCAGGTATCATCACAAGTAATTAGTTTATGAAACAGGTTTGGATCTGTGTCAAGTTGCTGCAGAATGTCAACACAACATTCCTTACTACGTTCTTTTTGCTCTGGTGTGAGAACCTTTGGGACCATCTTTGCACAAACTTTCGTCATGTTAAGATCCTCATGCAAAATTTTCCATATGGTGTCTTTGTCAATGTTCACGGATTCAGCTATCATTCGAACACTGTCGGCGGTCTTTTCAAACAATCTGATTTATTCTACATTTTCTTCGGTTCTTGAAGTGCAAGGTCGTCCAGGGGGTTCATCATCTTCCACATTCTCACGTCCCTCCTTAAATCTTTTGTAACACTCAAACACACGCGCACGAGACAGGCCGTCATTCCCATAGGCCGTAGTAAGCATTTGAAAACATTCTGTTGGTGTTTTGTTTAATTTTACTAAAGTTTTCAAATTGACACGTTGTTCAACTTTTAAACTTAGCATTTTTTCGGCACTCTACAGAAAACACAATGAAACTAAATGGCGACTCACAATCAACTGAACGTCATAGAGTGTTGCAGCTTGTCATGCAGGTTCAGACAGGTTCAAGGTTACTACATGAGCAGTTATAACCGGTTTGAGACTGCTTTGTTTACTAGGTGGAATCACAGTATCGTTATTTAATAGACATACCTCATACACTGTAAATAACACATAAAAGCCCTATTATACACGACCATCAATATTTCTGTCTAAGATGGCCTGAATTAAATTCATAGAGAGCACTATATAGTTTAATGTTCCTGTCATGCTTCCCCCCTTTCAAATTATTCCTGAGACCCTTTCAATACATGAACAGTGAAACCTTACAAGGGCAACAACCCCTTTAGAGATCCTGTATGGTGGCTTATAAACTGGCCCACCCCTTACTGGTCATTGGCAGGTCACAAGTAATAGATGCCATAATATTCTAAAGCTGGTATGTCAAACTCAAATGAAACTGAGAGTCTAAATGAATGGGTAAAATTCAGTGATGGCCACATTAGTTCTAAGAGGACCACAAAGGTAAGAAGATTATTTTTACATGAAAACACAGTCAGTATTTAACTTATGTGCAACACAAAATACTAATTTGCACCCCTTGCATTGCAACATGGTTTTGTCCAGGAGACTGAAATAAGAAGTTTCTCAAGTTAAGATCCTTAATGAATCAGGCCCCTTATTCTTAATATCATGCACATTAATTACTCCTATTGACTCAAGTTTGCAACATTCTTCTCGCAAAGATTCCAGCTCTCACAATACAGTCTCATCATCAGCATCCAACACAATAGATAACCCTTCTGTTTTATTTATTTTTTCAAAGCCTTATGGGCAAAATACAATTTCCGGCTAAGTGTTCTGACATATTTGTTTCGATCCACAAATAAATGTAAAAAGTTGGGTTTAGTTGCCGGGACAAATCCTTTTTACAGAAGTGTCATCTAAGACTGATTGAGAACTTTAGAAGATAAATTAAAAACTCCCTTCACAGATAGTGTGGGCTAATATTTTTTGAGCGATTTGGTGGTCTCTTCTCTACATCCTCTTCTGAATCTCTGCTTCTTTTGGGTGTATGAAAAGTTTTTCACCAAACTTTTTGAGCATATATTAGTGGTCATGGGCCTCTTCCCAAAACCGAAGAAGATGTAATAGGTACTTCTGTGATCATAGAAGAATTTTCAATTATTCTCCTGTTCTTACGCTTATACCCTTTGCCTCATATATTACCTGTATTCTCCCCTTTTACTAGTAAGCATTCAAATTTATTGGTGTATATAAGCTCCGCAAATAGAGTCTATTCTATCTCTCCAATGGGTCTTATCATAAGAAGGGGGAAATTTAAATCTATTGGTGGGATTATTCTGAGTAGACCACTCATTGTTCCTTTTATTCCTATAGATTTATTCGGGGTATGTGGTGTTTTTTGTCTTTCTAGGGTATGATAATAGTTCTTATGTCGTCTAATAAAATACCTCACGCTATCATTTTTATAGCCCCCTTCATCTCATATCAATGTTCTTTACATTAAGGATTTTTCAGAATCTTCAATTTTTTTATTTACTTTAAGATCTCTCTCTTTAAAACCATCTTTATCCTCAAACTCCCTCAAAAGAACCTGTTTTTTTGTATTTCTCCTTGGATCATATGCACTTTATTGTTCCTATAGTTTATCAAAAATTTAATTATGCTTAAAGAAAAAATTATCCATGCAGTCTCGATTTACAAACATTTGTGATACACAATGAGTCGTTCTGTGGAGCTCAGTGACTTCAAGCGTGGTACTGTGATAGGATGCCACCTTTGCAATAAGACGGTTTATGAAATTTCATCCCTACTGGATATACCACGGTCAACTGTAAGTGATATTATTAGAAAGTGGAAGCGTTTAGGAACAACAGCAATGACGCGAGAGATCACGCAAAATCACCAAGCGGGTTCAACCACTGCTAAGGCGCAGGGAGAGTAAAAGTCACCAACGATCTGCTGATTCCATAGCTGGAGAGTTCTAAACTTCCACTAGCATTAATGTAAGCAAAAAAACTGTGCTGATAAACAAAAATTGCAATGGTATCTCAAGCCATAATAAACTGTTAAAGCACTGTGAATTTTCAATATAGGCTTTATTAAACACATAAAAAAATCACACATAAACCGTGGTATCGCTACTAAATGTCAAACAATGATGAAATCACAGCAGTAGTTATTATAAAGAATCCCCAAATATATTGGTGCACCTATATTGATAACTCTCATAACCTAATTGATCCTTTAGGCAAATTGGTAGTTTGGTATCGATAGGTTGTCTTTATATGGAGAATCATACCCCATAGTCTTACTAAGTCATAATCCGATATTGAATATAGAATAAATTATCTCATATAGCAAAAATTGTTTCATGTGGCCGAGTAAATAGATACTCAAACACAGAGGTTACGTTCCACTAAGAATAACAAGAAAGGCAGTCTCTTACCAGAAAACCAAATGGGTATTTGAGCATTTAAAGCCGGGATATCAATCCATGAGCTGCAACAATCAAAGCAATCTCTTACCAGATACCTGGATTACTGATGTACCATTCAACTTTTGTTCCCGCAGCAACTTTGTAAGTTCTCAATCAATGAGTTGTTGTAAATAAAATTCCCAGACACTTCTGCCTTAATAACGAATGCTTGATTTTCTGTAACCACCGTATATATAGCGGCGTCTCTCCCACCTTGGATCTGAAGACGAATTCCGGAATGCCGATAATATACTCGTTCAATTCTGAGATTGGATTCCCGGATGCTAAGGTAGAATCTCAAGTAGATATTGAATAGTTCCAAACACCCAAACATCCGTGCCGACAGGGTTATAAAACTGCTTGACTAGAAGCAAGTAGCGATCAGAGAAACAATTTAGAAAGAGAGTATTTTCTTTAGAGATAGGATCCTATCCTATCTGTGATGAAATTACCTATCGGTAATGAAACGCGTCAGTGGCTTTCTAAATTGTTTCTCCGATCGCTACTTACTTCTAGTTAAGCAGTTTTATAACCCTGAGACTATGTGGTATGATTCTCCATATTAGGACACCCTATCGATACCAAACTACCAATTTGCCTAAAGGATCAATTAAGTTATGAGATTTATCAATATAGGTGCACCTATATATTTTGTGGATTCTCTATAATATAGCTACTGCTGTGATTTCACCATTGTTTGACATTTAGTAGCGATACCACAGTCTATGTGTGATTTTTTTATGTGTTTAATAAAACCTATATTGAATATTCACAGTGCTTTAACAGTTTATTGTGGCTTGAGATACCATTGCAATTTTTGTTTATCTGCTTATGGTTTATTGAGGCTGCAGACCTCGTGCATTGGCATCTCCTGATCACTACCATATTTTGTGCCAAGGTCATTTTGTTTTTTATTGTTATACAAAAACTGTGCTGCAGGGAGATTAATGGAATGGGTTTTCATGGCTGAGCAGCTGCATGCAAGCCTCACATCACCAAGACCAATGCTGAGCGTCGGATGGAGGGGTGTAAAGCACACCGACACTGGACTGTGGAGAAGTGGAAACGTGTTCTGGGCAAGTCTGGGTTTGGCAGATGCCAGGAGAACGTTCCCTGCCTGACTGCATTATGCCAACTGCGACGTTTGGTTGAGGAGGATAATGGTATGGGGCTGTTTTTCAGGGTTTGGGGTAGGCCTCTTATCTCCAGTGAAGGGCAATATTAATGCTTCAGCATACCAAGTCATTTTGGACAATGCTATGCTTCCAAATTTGTGGCAACAGTTTGGGGAAGGACTTTTCTATTCCAACATGACTGTGCCCCAGTGCACAAGACAAGGACTACAAAGACATGGTTTGATGAGTTCCGTGTGCAAGAACTTGACTGGCCGCACAGAGCCCTGACCTCAACCCCATCGAACACCTTTGAGATGAACTGGAACGGAGATTAAGAGCCAGACCTTCTCATCCAACATCAGTGCCCGACCTCATAAATGGTCTACAGAATGAATGGGCACAAATTCCCACAGAAACACTCCAACATCTTGTGAAAAGCCTTCCAAGAAGAGTGGAAGATGTTATCACTGCAAAAGGGGGACCAACTCCATATTAAAGTATATGTATTTGAATACAATGTCAGTACAGTCCCTGTTGGTGAAATGGTCAAGTGTCCCAATACATATATATATATATATTTCAGGCAATTTTCTATACTTCTACTACACACTACATGATTTTATTTAAACAATTACCTATATGGTAACAGATGCTGAGCCTGGTACCTTACCCTTCAGCTCTCCCCTTTTGAGGTGCGCCATCACCCAGGGAGCTGACATCAATGTCAATGTGAACGTTTTCTTTGGCACAGGGCTGGAGAGCCTGGCGGCTTCCATCTTGGATGGTTTGAAAACATCCTCTAACGGAGAACGCATGTGACCGGGTCAGATCTGCCTCACGTAAGGAAGGAATTAACAATATTCACAATTAATATATTGTCCCATAGTTCAATGTACAGTTTCACGACAGAGACAAGAGCTACCACCCTGAACCATTACATGAGGCTGTAGCAGCTCAGTCCACCTAAAAAATAAAGGAAAATGTTATGTCAACTTATTTGCTGGAAAAAACTATCTGGCCAAATCAGAAATCCTTACATGTATCATGGTCCAAAACTACTTACACATGTTTGCATTTACAGGAACATCTAAGCACCCTGCTGAAGAATGGATCGATGCACCTGCAGAAGAGGAAGACCCCAGGGGGTAAATGTATCCAGCTGCGAGTTTCCGGCGGGTTTAAAAAGTGGAGATGTTGCCTAGCTGATCTTCAGGGATCAGCTATTGTAAGCTGCAAAACTCTGGCTGAGCAAAGATAATGAGTCTGAAGTTGCAGCATTCTAATAGATGGTGCAACACCACCATCTAGTGTCGGTTAGTTGGAACTACATAATCAGTGCACTGTTGTGTTTGTGCTATCTCTGCAAGTACTAGTTCTGCTAATATCTTCTGCATAATATATTAAGGTGAATCCTGCCATTTTATTTTCACAAGAATGTCAACGGATTCAGTTGACACAGAGCATTCAATATCCCCCAAGGAATACTGGACAGAGCTGTGGATTCCTATAACCCAGCACGATGGCATAGTGGTTAGCACTTCTGCCTCACAGCGCTGGGGTCATGAGGATTGCTCTTTTTGTTTCCGGATGAGGCTCTCTGAATGGTTAATTTGAGTAATGTTCAGAAGAAATTTAATAAAATGGAGGAAGAAGATCTGCAGTTATAATGTCTGGATATATGACTGCTTTTATTAAGGCATCTGGATTATTTAATTAGTTTGGTAATTGGAAATGTATTAATCATTAGGGCTTACAGTCTAAACTCCCTAACACACACACATACACACACACACTAGGGTCAATTTGTTAGCAGACAATTAACCTACCAGTATGTTTTTGGAGTGTGGGAGGAAACCGGAGCACCCGGAGGAAACCCACACAAACACAGGGGAGAACATACAAACTCCTCACACATAAGGCCATGGTCGGGAATTGAACTCATGACCCCAGTGCTGTGAGGCAGAAGTGCTAACCACTGAGCCACCGTGCTGCCCATCTACTCCTATATACCATCGATGAGCTTCGTGCGAACCAGCATACAGGAGTAAATCATTATAATAGGTGTTTTATGTATTTATGTACACCACCAGTGCTCATAGCCTTCTTGGTAGTGGTAAAATTGAGAGACGTACAGCGTAGGGACCCCCCACACAAAGCCGCTACCAGCAATACAGTGTGGGTTCCCCCTGTCTTAATGTCAACCAGCCCTAACCTATATAGCACAGAGCTGTATTCCCTACGGGAATCTGGCCCACCAAATAAAATGCGCCCACCTCCCTAGGAGAAAATAGGCCTGTGCTGAAAGCACTAGGGCTCGTCCCACAGCCCTGTTGGAATGGGTGTGGAGTAATAGAGTTACTTGGTCAAAATGTCATTTTGTGCTGGTGTACTTCTGGTCCCAGGAATCCCTGGCAGCCAGGATAGACATGACGCTTGAAGACCTACTTATGGGCGGCTTACATTTGCCCATAAGGAATTGTCAGCATCTGCCCTCAGCTGCAGCATCTTCCTTAGAGATACTGATTGCATCCAACAGCTCCTGGCTGTTAAGAGCTATGTTGGACTTGCCATTATGTAAACCTGGCCTGCAGTACCCCTCTACCACCAGAGGTGCTGCTGTATGACCATTGTATTTTCCACCTCACTAGCAGGAGTTACCTCATTCCCTAATCAGCACCCACACCTGTTCACTGCCTTTATAATACTGCCTCTCCCAGTAATCTGTGGCAGGTCATTGTTGTCTTGTCTGCTGTTGCTGATTCTCCAGAGTATCCTGTGTCCGGTTCCAGTCTGACTTCCTGGTATTGACTATTCTCTTTTCCAGCTCTAAGAATCCTCCTCTTTTAAGTCCTCCGCAACCGACAACCACCCCCTCCCCCACTCACACTCCGCCCCTTTCCACTCCCCCCTCAATTATAATCATACTTGCCAACCTTATATTGGCCGGGTCCAGGAGATTCTGGAGGGCTGGATGGGTGGAGGGGGCGGAGCTTCATGTTTTGCATCATTGTGGCCCCGCCCTCCAGTGACGTAATGCCTGTTTTGGGTCTTTTTACAGTGTAAAAACCCAAACAAGCATTACATCACTGGGGGCGGGGCCAAAATGACGCACATCGCGAAGCCCCGCCCCGTACATTCCAGGTCTAATTTTATTGAAGTGGGCAGATGGGCCAGATGCGGGAGAATTGCCAGCTCTCCCGGGAGTCCGTGAGAGTGACCCGAATTTCGGGAGTCTCCCGAACATTCCGGGAGAGTTGGCAAGTATGATTATAATTATACTGATTATTGCTTGATACAGTTCAAATATTCTTTATATTCTTTCTTTTTGTCATTAACAAATCTCGTTATGAAAAGCAATTCTGACATGTATCGTGACAGTGTTTGGTTTCTTTCATCCCTTTTATCTGTTAATTGATTGCTGTCATCCATGATTTAATAAAAATGTTGAGTTAAAAAAAAACTGGAAAAATTCTAAAATATTTCTCTTTGGATGTGTAGCAATTGTTGTTCTTACCAAAAGTTGTTGTTTTTTATATATTATTTTTATTTTAGATTTTTTTTATATACAAAAACCACCAGAAACATGAATATAAGTGAAGATAAAACAATTACAGCATATGATAAGTGTGCAGTAACATGTTATACTAAATGGAGGCTGAATGGGGAAGGAAGGGGGAGAAGAGAAAGGTGACCTTAAAGCAGTAAATTAAGATTAGGGAAACTACAATTCCTTCCATATTATATATTTCCTGTTGGTTGTCTCTATATGCTGGAATACTTTACATTAAACAAAGAGACCAATGATAACCAGTAATTTTTTAAATAACAATCATGAATTCCGTGTGTAGTATTCTGCACGGTGGCTCAGTGGTTAGCACTTCTGCCTTACAGCACTGTGGTCATGAGTTCAATTCCCAACTATGGCCTTATCTGTGCGGAGTTTGTCTGTTCTCCCCGTGTTTGCGTGGGTTTCCTCCGGGTGCTCCGGTTCCTCCCACATTCCAAAAACATACTGGTAAGTTAATTGTCTGCTATCAAATTGACTCTAGTCTGTGTGTGTGTGTGTGTTAGGGAATTTAGACTGTAAGCTCCAATGGGGCAGAGACTGATGTGAGCGAGTTCTCTGTACAGCGCTGCGGAATTAGTGGCGCTATATAAATAAATGGTGATGGTGATGATGATCATGAAGCCACCAAATATATCCTATGTTCACCCTTGGGTGCTGACATCTCCAAGAGTTAGGCTGCTTTGGGGGATACAGAGAATTTAGGGATGAGAAGCACCTAATTCTACAATCACAGAAATAAAGGAACTGGAATATTTGGGGCAGAATTTGTGTGTACAGCGAGAATAGTCAGCAGCAACATCTGCTCAACAGGGCATAAATAGTGGAAATACTTATAGGGGTAAATGTATCAAGCTGAGAGTTTTCCAGCAGGTTTGAAAAACCAATCAGATTCTAGTTATCATTTATTTAGTACAGTCTTCAAAATGACAGCTAGAATCTGATTGGTTGCCATAGGCAACATCTCCACTTTTCAAACCCACCGGAAAACTCTCAGCTTGATATATTTACCCCTTACTAGTCGGTGGTCACATCTCACTATTAGGAACTCAAATGTCGTCACCTAAAGAAGTTCTACATGGAGGTCTAACTAGAGTCTTACTTGGAAATACTGCCAGTACATTCTCCCTGGAAGATTAGGTCCCATCTCAAAGCATCCAAGTAACTCCCTCATAATAAATATTTCTTGTACAATGTATATTTGCCTTATATTGAAAAGTTTTATTTTATTTGTGAAAATAAATTGTTTTTAATACAAAAAAAGTTTAAAGATAATTCCAATTTCAAACACGTCAAATCTATTACATATATCAGGCTCACACAGAGATACTTGCCAATACACCATGGTACCCCTGAGCTTTACTTTGGAAGATCCTAATGGTGCCTGTGGATTAAGGTTTGTTGCATAAGAGACTGTTTCTCACTTCAAACTCCATTTTGTGTTACCTTCTCTGCAGCTTTCAGATTCCAACACGAGATGATGTAAGCGGGCACCTGGTGATGATGTCACAGGCAGGACACTGTTTACTGCCGTTAGCGGATGTATTGTTTGCAAAGAATTGTGTGAGCTGCAGTTTATTTTCTTTTACCACAATCATTGCACACGGTGCAAGTAGTACAAACTACTGGGGTTCACAAGGAAAGGGCATTTCTGTGGTCACAACAACAAATTTCTTGGTCGGATATTAACTTTATGACAGATATTATTAAAATATAGAACCATCAGAGAAATCCTTATCTGACGACAAACACTAATGAGAGAAAATGATGTAAAAGTCACCCAACCTAAATTATAAGGTAGCTTGGATAAAAGAGCTATATATGTAAAGGACAGAGATATTTTAGTTGTGGGGACGGTCTGGCAATGGTGCTTGACCCCACACTGTATTCACGGGATGATGTACTCAGAAATGACCTACAAAACTGTAGGTTATTGACCACTGTAAGCAAACCTTGTATATACCCTCCGTTCTTCCTCCAAACGCTAGATAGCATATCTTGACCAATTATTAGCTTGTGCCGTGAAATTTACACAAAGCAATCCCCCTACCGACCAACAGATCCCTATTCTGGGAACAATAGCTTGCTGTCAGCAGCACAGCGAAATGCGAGCACGACAGACATACATATTTGTGAAACTTACAAGTAGATTTTTTTTTAACCTAAGTCAGCTTGGAATTGAGGCTTTAGTCGTCCTGTAAAGTTTATTGCAAACACATGAACGTTTGCTTGCCCAGCAAGCATATAAAGTCACATGTGCACAACTTGACAGACGTCAGATTATCACACAATAACTGTATATTACTATTTTCTCAAACATAATCTAAGTAAGGTGGGTGGACCCTTTCGTTTTAAAGGGACTGAACAACTCTGTCTATAGAGATCTTTGCACATGAATTTGAATTAAAAAAAAACATATGGAAAGAGTGATTAAAAAGGGAGTGTAATTGTAAGCGACGCGTTTTACAATCATTATTATCGGTGCAATGCTCTTGTTAGGAGTGAAATATTTGTCCTGAGTACAAGTCCTGGGTGCCATTTGGCTCAAATAAAGGCTTTTACATGTTTAGTGATGGCGGTAGAATTACCAAAGGTTCTAAAACGGTAAAGTGGAGGTGTTGCCCAAAGCAACCAATCAGATTCTAACTATCAGTTATCTAGTACATGATAGAATCTGATTGGTTGCTATGAGCAACACCTCCACCTTTGCTTTTTAGAAGCTTTAGTACATAAACCCCAGAATGTTTTACCTTGCCTATGACGTATTTTATGGTGTCTCAACTTGCAGAACCAAAACGAACGTGCCCATTGGACGTGCAGATTGACCATCATCTTCCTGAAGGTGGGCGTGAAGATATGTATGAGCTTACCCGTTAACATAGATGCCGTTTGCATGTATGCGCTTGCACCTTGTAATTTGTTCCCTTCATAAATCACCTTAGCTGTGAACTTTCACGCGTCCAATAGCTTTTGCTTGTGCTCAAACTAAACTCAAACCATTTACTCCAGATGATCTATCACAAGGGTCAGCCCTAGAGGCAGAAAACAGAGGCTGATGGTTTAGGTTCAAGTTGGAGTTGATGGCTCAGTTTCAGCACTGAACTCAGTGACTATCTCCTGCTGTACAGAAACGCTCTCCTTCTTCATGAACTCGTCTCCAGAAACGAGCGGTTTGGTCCAGTGGCGCAACAAAGCAATATATTCAGCGACAGTGTGATAAAACAGGGCGGAGGAGTCATTTGGAGTGGTCCACCTTTTAGTTTTACTACAGGTTTTTCCACCTGCTGTATTATCCCTTCCTACAAAGGACACGGATTGATGCCATTCATGTCCGTGACAAAACACAGTAGGTCCACAGTTTTACGAACCCCTCCCATATTGTAGTCTAACAGGAGTCAGAACAAACACAGCTGTGTGAAACCCCCCAGCATGACACCACTTGCCCCTACTTTACCAGAATAGTCCACAGCACCATTTTATTAACCCCACCCAAACCTGAGATCTGCCCAACATCAGGGCGTTAGCCACCCCACGCGTTTCACTGTCCTGTTAAACACTCTCTGTTTCTGTGGACATACCGAGTGTGCTATGTATGAGCGAGGTGCGCAGAGAGTAGATGAGACCCAGCATACTTCAGTTCAGGGTGTAATCCCCAGGGTGCACTCCCCAGTTTGGGAGGAGTCAGTCTCTTGGATGGGGTAGCTTAGATATTTTCCCACCTCTTGCATGGGCATGACAACAGTTTGGCTCTCCTCTAACAGAGGCTCCGCCGGGGATCCATGAACAACTCCCGTAATAGTTGACCCTGCTGATGAAAATATATATCCAATCAATGCTGAGTATTTATGCAGAGACATATAACACATTAATACATATTCAATAATTTCCTAGAGGAGCGTAACTCCCAAATGTCTATTGGTGAAGAGTTTTTATTAGCTCCCAAAAAAGGGGCCTGATTCATGTCCGCTTGGGTGCTGTATCTTGTTTGAATTCGCTCTGCGCATGCTCAGGATTGGAACCTACGCCAATGAACGCAACTGCACGCAATTCATGTACAAAAATGAGACTTATGACTACAACATAAAGGGTGGGTGATTACCACCATTCCGACAAAGAAGAGTACTAGACTCCGAATGTGGTAAAAAACGATTGTAATATAAGCAGACTTACCTCCAAACCCACGCTGTAGATCTCCGATCGCAGCAGGATGGTGACTCGAAGTTATTCCGACTAGTCAGGTGTCCGTCTGTAGATTTTCACGCAATCGCGACCTGCATCACTTTTAATTTAAAGCTGCAATGTCAGGACTCCGCAGGTTAATTGTTTAAACACTTAACCCGACATTGGCGATTTAAATTAAAAGTGATGCAGGTCGCGATGACGTCAAAATCTACAGACGGACACCTGACTATTTGGAATAACTTCGAGTCACCACCCTGCTACGATCGGAGATCTACAGCGTCGGTTTGGAGGTAAGTCTGCTTATATTACAATCGTTTTGATCCCACATTGGGAATTTAAGTGTAGTGCTCCTCGGTGTCGGAATTATCCGCACCATTAAAGAGTACCCGACCCAAGGGTGGGAACGGGAGGACAAATGTTGGGCATGTGGAGGGTGTTGATTCAAGTCCTGGGCTTGTTTTAGCCGTATCACTTGCACCAGTTACAGGACAGGTGTAAGTGGCGGCTGATAGTGATGACTTACACGTCGCGGTCTTTGTATTACAAACCGCACATATTGGTGCCACTAGATAGCACAGAACATGTGTACGCAGGGAAGAGCACATTACATTATATGTACAGTGCACATTAAGAAGATCTTGATTTATGTATTTAATGTTTTTTAAAAAATACATATTTTTATAATGATTTGTTATGAGTTGTTCATTTATTTTATAAAATATTTTTTTTTTGCATGCGTTCTGTGTGTATCCTGCAGTCTGTTCTGTCTACATGTGGAAAGTAACATTTAGGCAGAGTGTACAAACACCCAGATTCAAAATAAAACATCTCGAGAGACGCTTTGATTTGAAAACAGGCAGAAATACTCTCGAGTTCCGTTCTCTTTTTATCTTTAACCGAAAGTTCCGTTCGGACTCGAATCAGCCACGATGTGCGTAAACTTTTACCACAATTCTGTTAGTAAGAGGGAGAAGGGTTTGTCTCAAATTAAGGAACCATGTTTTAGACCTGTCCATAGTCTATTACCCGTGCCTGCAACCCCCCACTGCCTGTTCATTCTGCTGCTAGTACTGCTCCATCTATTGGATACTGGCCTCGAGGTTATTATAGGTACGTTCCTTATATACTACACAATTGTCTGTTTTTTGGCTTTGATATGGATTTATGTCTGTTACTGGTATGCAGAAAAAAATGTGTAGCAGACAAGGGTACCATGTAAAGTTTAGCTGCCTGTTGTTGTGGTACTATTATTATTATTATTATTATTATTATTATTATTATTATTATTATATGGTACTAGCATACACCACAAACAGAATAACATGGGGATATTTAATGTTCTTAAGAAGCTGGTCCTGATAGTGTCATGGTCTTTACAAGAACAGAGTCAACAAGCCAGACTTAGGGACCGAGCACCGAAACGGGCAGCCATAGTCACAGTATAATGCAGGAGTCAGTACACAGGGGTGGAGACCACCAAATAGAGGCAGAACCTGGGCTGAGGCAAAGTACAACAATATGGCAATGTGAGCAGCATCAGAATAGGCTGAATAGGTCATAGCAGGAAATGCCACCTCCCTAAATGGAAACTGAGCTGAAGCCGGAACGGCCATCTTGGTTGATGCAGAAATACCAATACTCAAGATGTCAGCCACTTCTGCTTTAGATTGGTTCCTGACAGGTAGACAGCATATCGGTGTATGCAGTAAGTACTTTTACTGGCTTGCCCATCTGCAGGCACTTTCTGTACTAACACGAGATCTAAGAATGTCGTGGGCAATGTTAAATGGCACCTTCTCCAAACTGGTGTTTATTAACCCTTTCCGTGCCAGTGGGCGGAGGGAGGGCCCTGTTAAGTGCGGACGTATAAAAGCACAGATGTTCCAGGTCATATAAGGTTTGTTCTATGTAAATTCCCCCCCCCCCCCCCCATGTCTCACCTGCGGTCTCAGGTTCAGGTTTTGATTCAAGATGTGTCTAAAAAGGGAAAAGAAATTCTTTTAGCAGACTACACCCAGTCGGACTTACCGACAGCTATTTTTGGAAATGTTGTGTAACCGGCCCCATGAAAAAGCATTAGGCTTTAGACTAAAAAAATATGGTACATTTTCATTGACAAGTCCTGCGTTAGTAAATAGAATACGTGAGGACATTCATGACAGCCAGCGCACTGAAAAAACACGGCCTGGCCCATAGCGACCAATCAGATGTTTGCGTCTATTTAAAGCGCGCTACAGAATTGACAGCTAGAATCTGATTGTACAAAGTAATAAGAATATTTGAAACCAGCGATCCAAAAATGCAAAATACCTTAAGGTGCCATCACACATGAATCAAAATTACAGAAAAAAGAAAGATAGATAAGCACTTCCCTATTCAAACAAGTGAAATTGAAATAAATGTGTAAAAAAACATGAGAGAATACTGAATTTCTCACAATATGCTCCTTAAATGCATTTTGTTAGAATTACAGTATTTCCACATGTATTTTTACACATTTATTGTTGATATTTCACTTATTTGAATTTGAATTTCTTTAAGCTGCTGGTGCACTCATTTTCAGTACTGTCCCCAGGGGTTGTCTCCCTGCGCCTTACAATACAATAACAATATTCTAAAAAGCATCAACAGAATAATACAGAACTATCCCCATACTTGCCTACCTTTGGCAAGCTGTATCCGGGAGAGGGGCGTGTCTAGAGGGCGGGAGGGGGCGGGACACGGTGAATCGCGTCATTTTGGCCCCGCAATTGCGGGATGCGGGAGATTTGCCAGCTCTCCCGGGAGTCCATGAGACCAACCCAAATTTCGGGAGTCTCCCGGAGTTGGCAAGTATGACTATCACTTACAGGCGGAAGGCAGCCATTTTGTAGGATGAGATGGTAGGCAGCCCACCAGTTGGCTAGAGACTGGTGACAGCAATGAGGTACGAGGTGATTGATCGCATTTTAACAAACGTTGGTCCAGCCTACAAAAATGTCTGCCCCCAGTAAGTGTAGGTGACAGGTTCCATATAAGGTGATACATGTAATAGCTAACAGTATCACTGCAGGCTTTCCTAGCACGTTAATCACATTAGCATGTTATCACTCAGAAGAAAATCTCACCTTTAGTTTTAATGTGCGACCTGGAAAATAGAGAAAATAAGAGAGGTGATTATCTGTGATACGTGAAGACTGGGCAGACAATATTGGCATCATTCCATGTCCGTACATGACAATACATTGCATAAAATATATGCATATAGGCCCTTTCTCTTCTAAAATTACAGAACACGACCCTATATCTCACAACAGTCCCTACGTTTGGTCCATTAAGGGGTGGAACAAGAGGATAGGGCCACAACTAACTGGCATAGCTGACAAGGTCATGGGCGGGGCTTAGATTTTGCTTATTTAAATTTTTTTACATGTTGGGAGTTATGCGACTCTAATCCATCCTTTACTGCGGTGCTCTCACATTCCACCCCAGATTAAGTAGATGTTGTAAATATATTAAATGTTTGATTCATGTTTTTGCTTATTATACGTATATAACTTGCAAGACTATGGGAACTGCAGAGAAAGTTTTCAGAGTATTTCTGTACTTGCATATTAAACGCCTGTACTACAGGAAACACCTTGTATTAGGAAAACCGGGTATATACCTAGGGCAGAATTTATGGTCATGACAGACCGCACCTGGACTAACATTCACGTTTATTAATTCAATGGAACTGACTACAGTTCTCAGCAATATGAGGTTTTAGCCTCTGGAATAAGAAGTGTCAGGTTATGCTGGGAATTGTAGTAATAAGAGTTATGTTTGCGTGGGTTTCCTCCGGGTGCTCCGGTTTCCTCCCATACTCCAAAAACATACCGGTAGGTTAATTGACTGCTATTAAATTGACCCTAGTCTCTCTCTCTGTCTGTGTGTGTGTGTGTGTGTGTATATTAGGGAATTTAGACTGTAAGCTCCAATGGGGCAGGGACTGATGTGAGCGAGTTCTCTATACAGCGCTGCGGGATTCGTGGCACTATATAAATAGCTGATGATGAAACAGGTAACATCAGGTGAAACTGCGCAGTGTGTTGTATTGTACCACATTTTGAATAATCGTGGCCTAGTAAATAGAGCAGAGATTCCAATTATTTCTCTACAAAGTCCGATAACTGATCTGATGTTGGCAGCAGATGTATGCCCAGGGCCGCCATCAGGGGGGTATGGCCGGTACAGCTGTGAGGGGCCCCCTGGACTCTCTGGGCCCCTTAGTCTGACCATCTGGCCCCCTTCTCCTCCGTGATGCAGCTTCTCCCAGGCTCTACTATGCTGGGAGCGCGTGGTTCGGTGCAGTGACATCATCACTGTGCGCCACGCTCCCAGTCTATCAGTGACTGGGAGCCGCTGCATCGCGGAGGAGAAGGTAAGTTTATTGGGATTAATTTCATAGGGGACGGGGGGGAGATAGAAGAGGGGAACATTTACTGTGATTGGGGGGAGGGGAGAGGGGGACATTTACTGTGATTTGGGGGAAAGGGGTTAGATTTACTGTGACGAGGGAGTGGGGGAATGTACTGTGATGAGGGGGGCGCATGTACCACAAAGAGGGAGGGGGCGTGTATGCAAGGGGGGAGGGGGCTGCCAGATTAATTAATACTGGGCCCCACAGTTTCTGATGGCAGCCTGTGTATGCCCCTTACATATATACATACAGTACAGCACTGGAGGGATTAACTCCTTTGTAACTGCTCTGCTCAACCTATTTTGGCACTTACTGGTCTGGTAACATTCCAGCATCAATACCAGTCACTTGTTTATACATTAACCATACAATATATACCTTGTTTTTCTACTTCGAATTTTCAGAAAAAAACATTTGTTTGCTTATATCTCCTGACACAGCAAATAAAATCGACCCACAATGACCCAAACAGTGTGGTTTTTTTTACTGAAATTGCAAGAAAGTGAGCTAAAAAAATGCAATTTTTTTTTTTTTCAAAACACTGCCAGGAAATACTTTGTGGTTCTTAATTTGGCATCAATCCATCTTACCAAGATAGAAAAGATCAGGATTGTACATGTAGGTTTTCATAATAAAATGTTCACTTGAAAATCAGATTTTGTTTTATTTATTTTTTGCTAGTTTGCACGGTCTTGAATGGAATGCATAAAATGTGTAGAAATAATATGGGTAGCCCATAATTAAAAATAGACAATCTACCACATCAAATGAGGGTACCCCTGAGTTTATTGCAGACAGGATGGGGGGATCAGGCACTGTTAGCGCGCTCTCCCCATTTCTTGGCTCGTTTAGCGTTTCCGTAATGGGACTCGTCCTTAGCACTGAAGGGGTTAATGAAGACACTAAACTACACAATGACAGCCCCTTACATGCACCAGCACAAATAGGGAGATATCGAGATTAATGGTAAATAAAAATACAATAATCATATACCCACCTATCTTCTTCACTATGCACTTTCTATAGTGACAGCCCACAACAATAAGAAATGCGAAAATCAACAGAGCAGCAGTAATGATGATCCAGAGAGGAAAATCCGTGGAGAGGAAACCTGTAAAAAGATCAGTTCAAAAGCAAGTTCATATCACTCAAATTCATTCTATATATATATATATAGAAGAATGAACAGTGGGACAGACACAGAGTGTGAGATACAGGTGAGGAGACCACAAAATGAGAGATGGGGGGTACATACATAAAATGATAGATTGGGGGCATAGACAGACAGAATGAGAGATGAGGCACAGACATAGAATGAGAAATGGGGAGGCACAGACATAGACAGAATGAGAGGTGGGGGCACAGACACAGACAGAATGAGAGGTGGGGGCACAGACACAGACAAAATGAGAGATGGGGCACAGACAGACAGACAAAATGAGAGATGGGGCACAGACAGACAGACAAAATGAGAGATGGGGCATAGACGGAGATAGAATGAGAGATGGGGCACAGACAGAATGAGAGGTGGGGGCACAGACAGACAGACAAAATGAGAGATGGGGCACAGACAGACAGACAAAATGAGAGATGGGGCACAGACAGACAGACAAAATGAGAGATGGGGCATAGACGGAGATAGAATGAGAGATGGGGCACAGACAGAATGAGAGGTGGGGGCAAAGACAGACAGACAAAATGAGAGATGGGGGCACAGACAGACAGACAAAATGAGAGATGGGGGCACAGACAGACAGACAAAATGAGAGATGGGGGCACAGACAGAATGAGAGATGGGGCATAGACAGAGATAGAATGAGAGATGGGGTCACAGAGACAGAATGAGAGATGGGGGCACAGACACAGGCAGAATGAGAGATAGGGGGTCACAGACAGAGATAGAATGAGAGATAGGGGCACAGACACAGACAAAATGAGAGATGGGGGCACAGACAGACAGAATGAGAGATGGGGGGCACAGACACATACAGAATGAGAGATGGGGCAGAGAAAGAGATAGAATGAGAGATGGGGGCACAGACACAGAATGAGAGATGGGGGCACAGACACAGACAGAATGGGCCTGATTCATTAAGGATCTTAACTGAAGAGGTAACTTATTCCAGTCTCCTGGACAAAACCATGTTACAATGCAAGGGGTACAAACTAGTTTTCTGTTTTGCACATAAGTTAAATACTGACTGTTTTTTCATGTAGCACACAAATATCAACTTTAAATTTCAGTGTACAAATAAGCTATCAAGTATTTGTGTGATACATGAAAAAAACAGTCAGTATTTAACTTATGTCCAAAACAGAAAACTAGTTTGCATCCCTTGCATTGTAACATGGTTTTGTCCAGGAGACTGAAATAAGATACCTCTTCATTTAAGATCCTTAATGAATCAGGCCCAATGAGAGGTAGGGGGACAGACACAGCCAGAATGAAAGATGGGTGGGGCACAGACACAGATAGAATGAGAGATAGGGGGTCATAGAAACAGACATCATGAGAGATGGGCCACAGACACAGTCAGAATGAGAGATGGGGGCACAGACACAGACAGAATGAGAGATAGGGATCACAGACAGAGATAAAATGAGAGATGGGTGGGGCACAGAAAGATATAGAATGAGAGATAGGGGGTCACAGAAACAGACATCATGAGAGATAGGCACAGACAGAATGAGAGATGGGGGCACAGACACAGACAGAATGAGAGATAGGGGTCACAGACACAGACAGAATGAGAGATGGGGCACAGACACAGACAGAATGAGAGATAGGGGTCACAGACACAGACAGAATGAGAGATGAGGCTCAGACATAGACAGAATGAGAGATAGGGGCATAGACACAGACAGAATAAGAGATAGGGGCACAGACACAGACAGAATGAGAGATAGGGGCACAGACACAGACAGAATGAGAGATGGGGCACAGACACAGACAGAATGAGAGATGGGGCACAGACACAGACAGAATGAGAGATAGGGGTCACAGACACAGACAGAATGAGAGATGGGGCATAGACACAGACAGAATGAGAGATGGGGCACAGACACAGACAGAATGAGAGATGGGGCACAGACACAGACAGAATGAGAGATAGGGGTCACAGACAGAGATAAAATGAGAGATGCGGGGACACAGACATTAACATAGAATGAGAGATGGGGGAGACAGACACAGACAGAATGAGAGATACGGGTCACAGACACAGACAGAATGAGAGTTGGAGCGACAGAAATGAGGGACCGGAGCTTCAATGTGTATGGGGTGGAGCCGAGCGTGGTCAAAGAGATTATATAAAGACATAACTGAAAAGCACAGAAGCAAGCTAGAAAGACAAAGAGAATGTATTTAGTAACATTTCAGGAAGACACATATATACAGGTCAGTAAATTAAAGTCATTTGAATGAGGGAACCACCTTAAAATTCAATTTACCTGGAGAGAACACTAGATGGCGATATAACGCACATATTTCTCAGTAATAACAATCGGCTTTCTCTACTATAAATAAGAATCGGTGCACATTATGTATTTTCTCCCTCTATCAACATTTACGTTTTTAAATAAATTTAATTAACACCAAAACTTCTCCTCCTATGAGGAAATACATACTTTTTACATTAAAATAGGAGCACTCTGTACTTTTCTGGCACCCCTTCACCCCAGAGTCACCTCTATTAATTTACTACTGTAAAATGGATATATTGCAGATTGGACAGCCAGTACTGTACTTCTGTGTACAGACAGAACATATGGAAGGAGTGAAGACTGGGAGCGAGTACTGTAGTTTGGGTAGCACAGTGGCCTAGTGGTTAGCACTTCTGCCTCACAGCACTGGGGTCATGAATTCAATTCCCGACCATGGCCTTATCTGTGTGGAGTTTGTATGTTCTCCCTGTGTTTGCGTGGGTTTCCTCCCACACTCCAAAAATATACTGGTAGGTTAATTGACTGCTATCAAAATTGACCCGTGTCTCTCCCTCTCTGTCTCTCTGTCTGTCTGTCTGTGAGCATGTGTCTATATTAAGCTCCAATGGGGCAGGGACTGATGTGAATGAGTTCTCTGTACAGCGCTGCGGAATTAGTGGCGCTATATAAATAAATGATGATGATGCGGTGGAGTGATAGACAACTGAGAGTCATTAGAGCACTACTGCGTGTACACCATTGGATGTCCGTCTATAATTTCCTTACAGTACTCTCACCATTTTGACATCGGTGGTAGTCATATTTCCGACGGAAGAAATTCCGACACTTATCCTGCCTACATGAAGATGCCGACAGGCTAAATGCCGGTATTTCAATTTTGCAGATACAGATAAAATACAGACATTGCTGACAGTCACAATGCCGACATTAAATCGGCAATACCAGCAGGTCCAGGGGCTATATAGCCGCTGGACCCGTCGGCAATAAACAGTGTTCAAAATAAATAAATGTAAAGAAGAAACACGAGCTAATGAGGACCTGTAGTTCACCAATGTAAAATAGTGTTTCATTCATGTTTTGTTTTTTTTAAATCTATATTACCCCACACCCACCGCCCAGGGGTGTGGAAAGAGCCTTGGTGCTGTCAGCACTGGACTGGGTACTCCTAGAGAGGGGGCCCGCATTGTGTTGTAGACTCCAACTCCATAGGGAATCCAGCCTTTTGCTGGTTGACATTATGGCAGGGAGACCCCCTGTGCTGGTTCCCCTCCTATGGTGCCACCAGCCCCAGCTGGCTAAGTCTAGGTGATTCCACGCTGTTTGTCTCCTCGACTTTCCTCCCACCAGCACTAGGCTGTCAGAACTAGGGTTAATATGACTGGGGAAGGGGACATGTTTTTTTTTCACATTCATCTTTTTATTTGTCACACTGCTTATTGTCGGCGGGTCCAGCGCCTGTGTAGCCTGCTGGCACTGCCGATTTAATGTCGGCATTGTGACTGTCGGCGCTTTAATTGTTGGCAATCACAATGTCGGTATTTCATCTGTATCTGCAAAATTTAAATACCAGCATTTAACCTGTCAGCATTTTCATGTCGGCAGGATAAGTGTCGGGATTTCTTCCATCGGGACTTCGTACCCGACCCTTTGACATAACCAAACCCCTCTGTGAGTGCTGACAATTGAATTAAAAAGGAAAGTAAAACAACATTAAGAGAAACGTCTGTATTTTTAGGAAACACTGATAGGATGGAAAAGATAAATGTATAAAGAACAAACCGTTGTTCATTGTTGGTGGCGTTTCAGTGGGCTCCGGGAAAATGCGCTCACAGTTCATACAGGCATTGACTGCATTGTAAATTGTACAGTGATACCCATCTGGGCAGACACAGACAAGGGCTTGAGTGGCAGAACATGGATGTTTCATTACTAGCCATGAGCCTGTAACAGAAGAGCAGAGAATGGAGTGACTGAGGCAGAGAAGTGGAACTAGTCGGGCATCACAGAAACATTACGGCTCATTAACCAGCATTGCCTTTAGCTGTAACACTGTTGTGTTGTGGGTAGCGAGGGCATTATACCAGTCACATAGTAATACCGTAGTTATAGACAGTGAAGGAAAGGCTGTACATGTTACTTTTTATTACGGCGGACAGAGGTCGAAGTGGGATGGTATATTATACCGGCACTTCTCAGTTTAACTCACCATTTTGGTCATCAATTGTTGCAATCAAATTTGTCTCCAATGATGAAGCCATAGTGGCTGAGCTATTTACATAGGCGTCAATGTATTTTGGTCTCCAGAAGAATGGCTGACACTTGTATAACTTAGCCAGTAATAAAGAGATCTTGTAAAATAGAAGTTAATTTACATGATGTCCGGGCAAAACTTTATCTAGGAACTTTCCCTCAGCAAAAAGGACAAACTAGTTCTTCATTACTCAATGCCTTGTCTCAGGACGCAGGTAGGTACTTTACTGACAGGGCCAGATTTCTGCATACTGGGTGCTATCACTTAATAAGTCTTTCCTGTTCTGCCGCATTAGATTTCAGTGGTGGACATATTTATATTAAGTGATGTCTTCTATCTAAGCACTATTTTTGTAAGAGAGAGCCGTTGGAGTTGGTCTCCAGGAAAATGGTCAACACAGAAGCAGGATTATGCATTTGAAAACAATAACTAGCATTTGATTGAGAGTCCAGGAAACCAAAGATCTGGAGACAGCGCTCATAAAGACTACCAATACCTGGATATAAGAGGTCATTATTTTCAGGTGTATGATGTCAGTGTGACCTGTGTATAGTGATCAGTGTGTATCAGTTGTGTGATATCAGTGTGGCCTGTGTATAGTGATCGGTATGTAATAAGTGTGTAATATAAGTGTGACCTGTGTCTAGTGATCAGTATGTATTAGGTGTGTGATGTCAGTGTAACCTTTGTATAGTGGTCGGTGTGTGATATCAGTGTGACCTGTGTATAGTGATCAGTTTGCATTAGGTGTGTGAAATCAGTGTAACCTGTGTATAGTGATCGGTGTGTGATGTCAGTGTAACCTGTGTATAGTGATCGGTGTGTGATGTCAGTGTAACCTGTGTATAGTGATCGGTGTGTGATGTCAGTGTAACCTGTGTATAGTGATCGGTGTGTGATGTCAGTGTAACCTGTGTATAGTGATCGGTGTGTGATGTCAGTGTAACCTGTGTATAGTGATCAGTGTGTGATGTCAGTGTAACCTGTGTATAGTGATCGGTGTGTGATGTCAGTGTAACCTGTGTATAGTGATCGGTGTGTGATGTCAGTGTGACCTGTGTATAGTGATCGGTGTGTGATGTCAGTGTGATCAGTGTGTATCCAGGGTCGGAAACGTAAAAAAATATATAAAAATACTCACGTGACCATGGCGCCCTTCCTCTCTACTCCATTCGCCCTGAATGTCGGGCGTGACGTCATCAGGCCCGACGTTCAGTGAGGAGCGCCGCAGAGAGGAGTCGGCAAGAACACAGAAGAGAAGAAAGAAGCCGATAGAAAAGGTAAGTGAAGGAACGGAAGCAAGGGTGAGTAAAGTCAGCATGGCAGAGAGTGAAGGGGAAGCACAGACAGCATGGCAGAGTGTGAAGGGGAAGCACAGACAGCATGGCAGAGTGTGAAGGGGAAGCACAGACAGCATGGCAGAGTGTGAAGGGGAAGCACAGACAGCATGGCAGAGAGTGAAGGGGGAGCACAGACAGCATGGCAGAGTGTGAAGGGGAAGCACAGACAGCATGGCAGAGAGTGAAGGGGAAGCACAGACAGCATGGCAGAGAGTGAAGGGGGAACACAGACAGCATGGCAGAGAGTGAAGGGGGAGCACAGACAGCATGGCAGAGAGTGAAGGGGGAGCACAGACAGCATGGCAGAGAGTGAAGGGGGGAGCACAGACAGCATGGCAGAGAGTGAAGGGGGAGCACAGACAGCATGGCAGAGAGTGAAGGGGGAACACAGACAGCATGGCAGAGAGTGAAGGGGGAGCACAGACAGCATGGCAGAGTGTGAAGGGGAAGCACAGACAGCATGGCAGAGAGTGAAGGGGGAGCACAGACAGCATGGCAGAGAGTGAAGGGGGAGCACAGACAGCATGGCAGAGAGTGAAGGGGGAGCACAGACAGCATGGCAGAGTGTGAAGGGGGAGCACAGACAGCATGGCAGAGAGTGAAGGGGGAGCACAGACAGCATGGCAGAGTGTGAAGGGGGAGCACAGACAGCATGGCAGAGAGTGAAGGGGGAGCACAGACAGCATGGCAGAGTGTGAAGGGGAAGCACAGACAGCATGGCAGAGAGTGAAGGGGGAACACAGACAGCATGGCAGAGTGTGAAGGGGAAGCACAGACAGCATGGCAGAGAGTGAAGGGGGAACACAGACAGCATGGCAGAGTGTGAAGGGGGAGCACAGACAGCATGGCAGAGAGTGAAGGGGGAGCACAGACAGCATGGCAGAGTGTGAAGGGGAAGCACAGACAGCATGGCAGAGTGTGAAGGGGGAGCACAGACAGCATGGCAGAGAGTGAAGGGGGAGCACAGACAGCATGGCAGAGAGTGAAGGGGGAACACAGACAGCATGGCAGAGTGTGAAGGGGAAGCACAGACAGCATGGCAGAGAGTGAAGGGGGAGCACAGACAGCATGGCAGAGAGTGAAGGGGGAGCACAGACAGCATGGCAGAGTGTGAAGGGGGAGCACAGACAGCATGGCAGAGAGTGAAGGGGGAGCACAGACAGCATGGCAGAGAGTGACGGGGGAGCACAGACAGCATGGCAGAGAGTGACGGGGGAGCACAGACAGCATGGCAGAGAGTGACGGGGGAGCACAGACAGCATGGCAGAGAGTGACGGGGGAGCACAGACAGCATGGCAGAGAGTGAAGGGGGAGCACAGACAGCATGGCAGAGAGTGAAGGGGAAGCACAGACAGCATGGCAGAGAGTGAAGGGGGAGCACAGACAGCATGGCAGAGAGTGAAGGGGGAGCACAGACAGCATGGCAGAGAGTGAAGGGGGAGCACAGACAGCATGGCAGAGAGTGAAGGGGGAGCACAGACAGCATGGCAGAGAGTGAAGAGGGAGCACAGACAGCATGGCAGAGAGTGAAGGGGGAGCACAGACAGCATGGCAGAGAGTGAAGGGGGAACACAGACAGCATGGCAGAGAGTGAAGGGGGAGCACAGACAGCATGGCAGAGAGTGAAGGGGGAGCACAGACAGCATGGCAGAGAGTGAAGGGGGAGCACAGACAGCATGGCAGGGTGTGAAGGGGGGCCAAAGCAGCATGGCAGAGTGTGAAGGGGGGCCAAAGCAGCATAGCACAGGGTGATGAAGGGGGGCCAGGAGAAGGGGGGAGCAAAAGCACCATGAAGGGTGCTGTGTGATCATAAGGAGGCACAGCTTAGCGATGAAGGGGCACAGTAATGTGTGTGTGATGGCACAGTGGGCTTGTGGCAATGTAATGTGTGTGGCTGGTGGTGGCTAAATGATGGGTGCTATTTCGTTTGTAGGGTGAAGGTGGGGTAATTTAATTTTATAGTGGGGACTATTAATTTAAGATGGAGTGGTTTGGGGGCTATAATTTGAATGTGGGGCTGAGTTTGAGGAGCATGAGATCTATTTATTAAATGTGAATATGAATTATTTAATGGCAGTGACGGTTGTGGGAAATAGGTATATTTATTATACGTAAATGCGATTAATTTATTGCAGGGGCTGTCTGGAGGGAGGGAAAAAGGTTTATTTATTAAATGGGAATACTATTACTATAATGTTGGGGCTGGAGGAAGGCCTAAGTATTAATCGTGGGTCCTATTGATTTAACCCCGGGGCTGGTTGGAATTTTCTAAATGTACTAATTTTTTTGTCCAAATAGGGCCCCCAACATTCCAGGATCCAGACAAGCCGCAACTAAAGAAAACACCAGCTACAGGTGGTGAAAGCGACAAGAACAGGTAGGACGGTCTGTCAAATATTCTGAGTCTAGTGGGACAATCCCGATTTTTGGTAACTGTTCTGCCCAATCTAAGGGGCAGGTCAAGACTGTGTACTCTTTATATACACACTGCATTCTTTATATACTACACTATGGTGCTAGCTGTCCTTAGTGGGCTGACCACTCCCCCTCTGGTGGGACCCTAGCATTGCAGTCCCCCGGTGGGCCCTTCACGCCCCAGTCCAACACTGTGTGTATCAGGTGTGTGATATCAGTGTAACTTGTGTATAGTGATTGGTGTGTAGTAAGTGTGTGATATCAGCGTGATCTGTGTATAGTGATCAGTGTGTATCAGGTGTGACCTGTGTATAGTGATCGTGTGTGATATCAGGAAATAACATTTTGCAGTTTCCTTCAGTAGTTAATAATCAGTAGTTTACAGTTTTATAGTCAGGAGCCGGATACAAACGAAAACATTTCCTATCACTAAAATGGGGACAAGGGGTCTGGTTGCAAATATGCAACATTTCTGAACAAATAATAATTTAGCAAATGCAGGAAAAACAGCAGATATTACAGTTCACAGCAGCAAAGTAAAACATATGATACAGTATTATATGTCTTATGTTGATTTCGCTTGATTACTACCAATTGGATATTTTTAATAATTATACATCATATGATGATAAATTTCTTAATACTGTTATAGTGGGTGGATTTTTGCTATTGCCCAATCCTAGTTGTGGGGTCTTATCTATAGTGAAATCTGTCACATTCATAAGATGCTTTAGTTTTACTAGGAATAAGCTTGACCCAGGTGTGTCTGTTCAGAGCAGGGCATGGGGTGTCCAACATGGAACCATATGGTAGTATTTATTTATGGATCAAGTTTGAAAACAAACAAATACTAAACAGTAAGGACCCACTGAAATCCTCCTTTAAAGGAAATAAACTAGTCTAGTTATCAGAAGAGGGGTATACAGGAGGCCTGGCCAACCTGTGGCTCTGCTGGTGTTGTGAAACTACAAGTCCCAGCATGCTTTTTCTAGCAGATAGCCAGCCAACAGCTGGCAAAGCATGCTGGGACTTGTAGTTTCACAACACCTGGTGAGCCACAGGTTGGCCATGCCTGTGAGTTTAGAAGGAGATCTTACTGCAAGGATAGCACGTTCTGCATTTTTTCGCATAATTCCACGTTGTTGCAAACGTCCCATTGCGACAGGGTTGGCATTGTGCATCCGATGTATCCGTGCAATCCTGCTTCAGAAAGAAACCTGTTGGAATAAATCAGGTCATTACTAATAAGTACTATCCACTCTCCACTGTAATGCAAAGAACATTTAAATAAAAAATAGCAGTTTGGGTCTCGGTTTCTGTTTACAAAAAAAAATGAAAAGCACTTAAATATCGCAGTAAAAGCCATGATTCTGACGCGAGATTCTCCTCCATCCCCGAACTGAGGCTAAACAAGAAGTTTACATAAATATGGAAGATATTATATCTGCAGCAATAAGCATGAGGATTCTTGTTCTACGTGGTTACGATGGTTGGAATTTAAGGAATCCGCTACTTATAGGGATCTGAGGAAAATTAACCGGACGGCGGAGGCACGATGTAGAATACTCAATAACGCAGAGCTGTGTCTGAGTCTAAATTAAGGTTTGTCCGGTGTCACGAATGTGAGTGAAGTGTTCTTACATTTGAAGAAGCTATTCAGTGTAATACTCCCTCCCCATCTTCTATTCATAGCAGTACAGTATAGTACTCCCTCCCAATCTTCTATTCATAGCAGTACAGTACAGTACTCCCTCCCAATCTTCTATTCATAGCAGTACAGTACAGTACTCCCTCCCAATCTTCTATTCATAGCAGTACAGTACAGTACTCCCTCCCAATCTTCTATCCATCCACAGCAGTACAGTACTCCCTCCCCATCTTCTATTCATAGCAGTACAGTACAGTACTCCTTCCCAATATTATATCCATCCATAGCAGTACAGTACAGTACTCCCTCCCCATCTTCTATTCATAACAGTACAGTATAGTACTCCCTCCCAATCTTCTATTCATAGCAGTACAGTACTCCCTCCCAATCTTCTATCCATCCACAGCAGTACAGTACTCCCTCCCAATCTTCTATTCATAGCAGTACAGTATAGTACTCCCTCCCAATCTTCCATCCACAGCAGTACAGTATAGTACTCCCTCCCAATCTTCTATTTATAACAGTACAGTACAGTACTCCCTCCCAATCTTCTATCCATCCACAGCAGTACAGTACTCCCTCCCAATCTTCTATTCATAGCAGTACAGTACAGTACTCCTTCCCATCTCCTATTCATAACAGTACAGTATAGTACTCCCTCCCAATCTTCTATTCATAGCAGTACAGTACAGTACTCCCTCCCAATCGTCTATCAATCCACAGCAGTACAGTACTCCCTCCCCATCTTCTATTCATAGCATTACAGTACAGTACTCCTTCCCATCTCCTATTCATAACAGTACAGTATAGTACTCCCTCCCAATCTTCTATTTATAGCAGTACAGTACAGTACTCCCTCCCAATCTTCTATCCATCCATAGCAGTACAGTACAGTACTCCCTCCCCATCTTCTATTCATAGAAGTACAGTATAGTACTCCCCCCCAATCTTCTATTCATAGCAGTACAGTACAGTACTCCCTCCCAATCTTCTATCCATCCACAGCAGTACAGTACAGTACTCCCTCCCAATCTTCTATCCATCCACAGCAGTACAGTACAGTACCCCCTCCTAATCTTCTATCCATCCATAGCAGTACAGTACAGTACTCCCTCCCAATCTTCTATCCATCCATAGCAGTACAGTACAGTACTCCCTCCCAATCTTCTATCCATCCATAGCAGTACAGTACTCCCTCCCAATCTTCTATCCATCCATAGCAGTACAGTACAGTACTCCCTCCCAATTTTCTATCCATCCATAACAGTACAGTACAGTACTCACTCCCCATCTTCTATTCATAGCAGTACAGTACAGTACTCCCTCCCAATATTCTATCCATCCATAGCAGTACAGTACAGTACTCCCTCCCCATCTTCTATCTAGCCATAGCAGTACAGTACAGTACTCCCTCCCAATCTTCTATTCATAGCAGTACAGTACAGTACTCCCTCCCAATCTTCTATTCATAGCAGTACAGTACAGTACTCCCTCCCAATCTTCTATCCATCCACAGCAGTACAGTACTCCCTCCCCATCTTCTATTCATAGCAGTACAGTACAGTACTCCTTCCCAATATTATATCCATCCATAGCAGTACAGTACAGTACTCCCTCCCCATCTTCTATTCATAACAGTACAGTATAGTACTCCCTCCCAATCTTCTATTCATAGCAGTACAGTACTCCCTCCCAATCTTCTATCCATCCACAGCAGTACAGTACTCCCTCCCAATCTTCTATTCATAGCAGTACAGTATAGTACTCCCTCCCAATCTTCCATCCACAGCAGTACAGTATAGTACTCCCTCCCAATCTTCTATTTATAACAGTACAGTACAGTACTCCCTCCCAATCTTCTATCCATCCACAGCAGTACAGTACTCCCTCCCAATCTTCTATTCATAGCAGTACAGTACAGTACTCCTTCCCATCTCCTATTCATAACAGTACAGTATAGTACTCCCTCCCAATCTTCTATTCATAGCAGTACAGTACAGTACTCCCTCCCAATCGTCTATCAATCCACAGCAGTACAGTACTCCCTCCCCATCTTCTATTCATAGCATTACAGTACAGTACTCCTTCCCATCTCCTATTCATAACAGTACAGTATAGTACTCCCTCCCAATCTTCTATTTATAGCAGTACAGTACAGTACTCCCTCCCAATCTTCTATCCATCCATAGCAGTACAGTACAGTACTCCCTCCCCATCTTCTATTCATAGAAGTACAGTATAGTACTCCCCCCCAATCTTCTATTCATAGCAGTACAGTACAGTACTCCCTCCCAATCTTCTATCCATCCACAGCAGTACAGTACAGTACTCCCTCCCAATCTTCTATCCATCCACAGCAGTACAGTACAGTACCCCCTCCTAATCTTCTATCCATCCATAGCAGTACAGTACAGTACTCCCTCCCAATCTTCTATCCATCCATAGCAGTACAGTACAGTACTCCCTCCCAATCTTCTATCCATCCATAGCAGTACAGTACTCCCTCCCAATCTTCTATCCATCCATAGCAGTACAGTACAGTACTCCCTCCCAATTTTCTATCCATCCATAACAGTACAGTACAGTACTCACTCCCCATCTTCTATTCATAGCAGTACAGTACAGTACTCCCTCCCAATATTCTATCCATCCATAGCAGTACAGTACAGTACTCCCTCCCCATCTTCTATCTAGCCATAGCAGTACAGTACAGTACTACCTCCCCATTTTCTATTCATAGCAGTACAGTATAGAACTCCCTCCCAATCTTCTGTTCATAGCAGTACAGTACAGTACTCCCTCCCAATCTTCTATCCATCCACAGCAGAACAGTACAGTACTCCCTCCCCATCTTCTATTCATAGAAGTACAGTATAGTACTCCCTCCCAATCTTCTATCCATCCATTGCAGTATAGTACAGTACTCCCTCCCCATCTTCTATTCATCCATAGCAGTACAGTACAGTACTCCCTCCCAATCTTCTACCCCTCCACATCAGTACAATACAGCAGGACTAGTCCATCTCAGGTGCCAGGTAGCCAATATACCTTAAATTACTTCCCTCACCTAACTTTTGGGAATCCTTTCAGTTAATTCTGATGTATACACGTCTTCCTTAGCTCCTTAAACTATCTCGTTTGTTCGTATACATTATTTTGTCCATCCCAAATCAGTGACATGGACCTGCCTTTATCTCACTCAGTTCTGTGTACATGTAGCACAGGCTTTGATTGTACCCGGGTCTTACATAGGCAGGCACCAGCCTATAATGAGGCACCTGGCATCGGCCAATAAGGGAAGCAAAATAAAGGGTAATAGAGAAAAAATGCCAATTTTCTTGTAGCAAAAAAAAAAATAGTACCACAATGAAAATATGTTTTTTTAAATGTGCACAAACTTGTGTGCAAAATGTTGGTGGTCGTCTGCACAAGAGAGAAAGACGTCATTAGATTTGCTGGCTCAGTCCAGACACGCCCCAGTTCTCAGGAACATTTCGCAACCCGTAAGTGGAGATTTCCCCTTTCAGACTAGAAAGTAACAACTGTGTTATGTTTCCTGCTGCTTCCAGTTCTACTATGTTACTAGTTGTATGATGCTGCCGGGAGGGAGTCTGTGACGACAGTAATCATAAATGCCTTCTTTTGGTTTTTTAATATTAGCCAGATGTATGTTCCTTACTTGTCATCCCCAAAGGATGGAGAATGTTCTGCTTGTTGTGAAGTATTCACTAGTGGTATGATGCTGCTTTTTTTTCTTTTCTTTTTTTTAAATATTATTATTAATATTATAAAAGTGGTAATGTTTATATGTACGCTAACAAAGAGGCTCTGCCATATCAGCTCTTTAAATGCAGTGAGGGGAAACATGAAGTAGGAGCGGCCCTCCAGCCTTTAAAGGGGCCGCACAGTGCGCTTCCTCCACCTCTGGCTATGCCGTGTGACCTCCCCGACTGTGCAGAGGTCACGTGACACAAAAGTTGCCTATCCCCCGTTCTAATAAGATCAGGAGCAGCCAGCCAGCGGGCCGTAAGTGAAAGCTCGCGGGACGCCTGTTGCCCACCGCTGTTTTAATGCAACCAATGGCATTATTGTAGGGCCATCACTTTGCAATGAAACAAAAATAAATAAAACCCAAGATATCGACGGGTCTTGAAGTTTGGTCCGATCATAAAAAACAATCAATACCCCCTTCTGGGTCCCAATGCAAAGTAAAAAAGTTATAAGAGCCTAGGTCCGCTATACCTATTAATTTGGGAGTCTCAATAATTGGAAACTGTGAGGTACACATTTCGAGTGAGGGGAAATAGGGACTATCATTGGAAAAAATGAATACATTACAGTGTACACTACGCTATAGGTGTACTGGTCTCCATCCATTTCTGTTGTAAGATGCAAGTAGACGGCACGTGATTCATTTTCATGCATACAGTCTCAAGTGGAAATTTAGAAATTGGCGGTATGAACAATGTAATGGGAATGTAAGTGACTGGAATGTGATAGTGTTACAATGAAGGCAGTAGTAGAAGTGGCAGTATGACATACCACTGTATACACCCCACTTCTACCACTGTATATATATGTATAATGTAAGTGACTAGAATGTGATAGTGTTACAATGAAGGCAGTAGGAGAAGTGGCAGTATGACATACCACTGTATACACCCCACTTCTACCACTGTATATATATGTATAATGTAAGTGACTGGAATGTGATAGTGTTACAATGAAGGCAGTAGTAGAAGTGGCAGTATGACATACCACCGTATACACCCCACTTCTACCACTGTATATATATGTATAATGTAAGTGACTGGAATGTGATAGTGTTACAATGAAGGCAGTAGTAGAAGTGGCAGTATGACATACCACTGTATACACCCCACTTCTACCACTGTATATATATGTATAATGTAAGTGACTAGAATGTGATAGTGTTACAATGAAGGCAGTAGGAGAAGTGGCAGTATGACATACCACTGTATACACCCCACTTCTACCACTGTATATATATGTATAATGTAAGTGACTGGAATGTGATAGTGTTACAATGAAGGCAGTAGTAGAAGTGGCAGTATGACATACCACTGTATACACCCCACTTCTACCACTGTAGATATATGTATAATGTAAGTGACTAGAATGTGATAGTGTTACAATGAAGGCAGTAGTAGAAGTGGCAGTATGACATACCACTGTATACACCCCACTTCTACCACTGTAGATATATGTATAATGTAAGTGACTAGAATGTGATAGTGTTACAATGAAGGCAGTAGGAGAAGTGGCAGTATGACATACCACTGTATACACCCCACTTCTACCACTGTATATATATGTATAATGTAAGTGACTAGAATGTGATAGTGTTACAATGAAGGCAGTAGGAGAAGTGGCAGTATGACATACCACCGTATACACCCCACTTCTACCACTGTATATATATGTATAATGTAAGTGACTAGAATGTGATAGTGTTACAATGAAGGCAGTAGGAGAAGTGGCAGTATGACATACCACTGTATACACCCCACTTCTACCACTGTATATATATATATGTATAATGTAAGTGACTAGAATGTGATAGTGTTACAATGAGGGCAGTAGGAGAAGTGGCAGTATGACATACCACTGTATACACCCCACTTCTACCACTGTATATATATGTATAATGTAAGTGACTAGAATGTGATAGTGTTACAATGAAGGCAGTAGGAGAAGTGGCAGTATGACATACCACTGTATACACCTCACTTCTACCACTGTATATATATATGTATAATGTACGTGACTAGAATGTGATAGTGTTACAATGAAGGCAGTAGTAGAAGTGGCAGTATGACATACCACCGTATACACCCCACTTCTACCACTGTATATATATGTATAATGTAAGTGAATAGAATGTGATAGTGTTACAATGAAGGCAGTAGGAGAAGTGGCAGTATGACATACCACTGTATACACCTCACTTCTACCACTGTATATATATATGTATAATGTACGTGACTAGAATGTGATAGTGTTACAATGAAGGCAGTAGGAGAAGTGGCAGTATGACATACCACTGTATACACCTCACTTCTACCACTGTATATATCTGTATAATGTAAGTGACTAGAATGTGATAGTGTTACAATGAAGGCAGTAGTAGAAGTGGCAGTATGACATACCACTGTATACACCCTCACTTCTACCACTGTATATATATATATGTATAATGTAAGTGACTGGAATGTGATAGTGTTACAATGAAGGCAGTAGGAGAAGTGGCGGTATGACATACCACTGTATACACCTCCACTTCTACCACTGTATATATATATGTATAATGTAAGTGACTAGAATGTGATAGTGTTACAATGACAGCAGTAGTAGAAGTGGCAGTATGACATACCACTGTATACACCTCACTTCTACCACTGTATATATATGTATAATGTAAGTGACTGGAATGTGATAGTGTTACAATGACAGCAGTAGTAGAAGTGGCAGTATGACATAGCACTGTATACACCTCACTTCTACCACTGTATATATATGTATAATGTAAGTGACTGGAATGTGATAGTGTTACAATGACGGCAGTAGGAGAAGAGGCAGTATGACATACCACTGTATACACCTCACTTCTACCACTGTATATATATGTATAATGTAAGTGACTAGAATGTGATAGTGTTACAATGAAGGCAGTAGTAGAAGTGGCAGTATGACATACCACTGTATACACCTCCACTTCTACCACTGTATATATATGTATAATGTTAGTGACTAGAATGTGATAGTGTTACAATGAAGGCAGTAGTAGAAGTGGCAGTATGACATACCACTGTATACACCCCACTTCTACCACTGTATATATATGTATAATGTAAGTGACTAGAATGTGATAGTGTTACAATGAAGGCAGTAGTAGAAGTGGCAGTATGACAGACCACTGTATACACTCCACTTCTACCACTGTATATATATGTATAATGTAAGTGACTGGAATGTGATAGTGTTACAATGAAGGCAGTAGTAGAAGTGGCAGTATGACATACCACTGTATACACCCCACTTCTACCACTGTATATATATATGTATAATGTAAGTGACTGGAATGTGATAGTGTTACAATGAAGGCAGTAGTAGAAGTGGCAGTATGACATACCACTGTATACACCCCACTTCTACCACTGTATATATATGTATAATGTAAGTGACTGGAATGTGATAGTGTTACAATGAAGGCAGTAGGAGAAGTGGCGGTATGACATACCACTGTATACACCTCCACTTCTACCACTGTATATATATATGTATAATGTAAGTGACTAGAATGTGATAGTGTTACAATGACAGCAGTAGTAGAAGTGGCAGTATGACATACCACTGTATACACCTCCACTTCTACCACTGTATATATATATGTATAATGTAAGTGACTAGAATGTGATAGTGTTACAATGACAGCAGTAGTAGAAGTGGCAGTATGACATACCACTGTATACACCTCACTTCTACCACTGTATATATATGTATAATGTAAGTGACTGGAATGTGATAGTGTTACAATGACAGCAGTAGTAGAAGTGGCAGTATGACATAGCACTGTATACACCTCACTTCTACCACTGTATATATATGTATAATGTAAGTGACTGGAATGTGATAGTGTTACAATGACGGCAGTAGGAGAAGAGGCAGTATGACATACCACTGTATACACCTCACTTCTACCACTGTATATATATGTATAATGTAAGTGACTAGAATGTGATAGTGTTACAATGAAGGCAGTAGGAGAAGTGGCAGTATGACATACCACTGTATACACCCCACTTCTACCACTGTATATATATGTATAATGTAAGTGACTGGAATGTGATAGTGTTACAATGAAGGCAGTAGAAGAGGTGGCAGTATGACATACCACTGTATACACCTCACTTCTACCACTGTATATATATGTATAATGTAAGTGACTAGAATGTGATAGTGTTACAATGAAGGCAGTAGGAGAAGTGGCAGTATGACATACCACTGTATACACCCCACTTCTACCACTGTATATATATGTATAATGTAAGTGACTGGAATGTGATAGTGTTACAATGAAGGCAGTAGAAGAGGTGGCAGTATGACATACCACTGTATACACCCCACTTCTACCACTGTATATATATATATGTATAATGTAAGTGACTAGAATGTGATAGTGTTACAATGAAGGCAGTAGGAGAAGTGGCAGTATGACATACCACTGTATACACCTCACTTCTACCACTGTATATATATGTATAATGTAAGTGACTAGAATGTGATAGTGTTACAATGAAGGCAGTAGGAGAAGTGGCAGTATGACATACCACTGTATACACCCCACTTCTACCACTGTATATATATGTATAATGTAAGTGACTAGAATGTGATAGTGTTACAATGAAGGCAGTAGAAGAGGTGGCAGTATGACATACCACTGTATACACCTCACTTCTACCACTGTATATATATGTATAATGTAAGTGAATGGAATGTGATAGTGTTACAATGACGGCAGTAGGAGAAGTGGCAGTATGACATACCACTGTATACACCTCACTTCTACCACTGTATATATATGTATAATGTAAGTGAATGGAATGTGATAGTGTTACAATGAAGGCAGTAGGAGAAGTGGCAGTATGACATACCACTGTATACACCCCACTTCTACCACTGTATATATATGTATAATGTAAGTGACTAGAATGTGATAGTGTTACAATGAAGGCAGTAGTAGAAGTAGCAGTATGACATACCACTGTATACACCCCACTTCTACCACTGTATATATATATATGTATAATGTAAGTGACTGGAATGTGATAGTGTTACAATGAAGGCAGTAGGAGAAGTAGCAGTATGACATACCACTGTATACACCCCACTTCTACCACTGTATATATATATATATATGTATAATGTAAGTGACTGGAATGTGATAGTGTTACAATGAAGGCAGTAGTAGAAGTGTCAGTATGACATACCACTGTATACACCCCACTTCTACCACTATATATATATATGTATAATGTAAGTGACTGGAATGTGATAGTGTTACAATGAAGGCAGTAGTAGAAGTGGCAGTATGACATACCACTGTATACACCTCACTTCTACCACTGTATATATATATGTATAATGTAAGTGACTAGAATGTGATAGTGTTACAATGAAGGCAGTAGGAGAAGTGGCGGGATGACATACCACTGTATACACCCCACTTCTACCACTATATATATATATGTATAATGTAAGTGACTAGAATGTGATAGTGTTACAATGAAGGCAGTAGGAGAAGTGGCGGGATGACATACCACCGTATACACCCCCACGTTGACCATTGGTCTTAGCAATGAGTGTATCCATTTTTTATTGTGTGAGAGAACCTTCCGTCAAAAACGTCAGTAAAAAGAAAAGGTGCCAGTTTTGTGTTAGGATCCCAGCAGATTACATAGGGGACACAATAAGTCGATATAAACACTATGACACATTTCATTAGATACAATTATATATTGTCTTACCTGGGGGGCAGCGAGAACAACACCTATCCACTCCTTCAGGCTTGTAGTGAGTGTTGTTACATGGAACTTGCTTATCAGCTGCTGCGATCTGTATGAAATAAAGACAAAAATATCAGGGTTCACGGAAACAGGCTGATATGTTTTTTCAGCAGAAATCATTCTTGCAAATTGTCAAGAGCAGAACCTTCCAGCGAGTGTCGCTGCAGAGCCTTCCAGCGAGTGTCGCTGCGGAGCCTTCCAGCGAGTGTCGCTGCGGAGCCTTCCAGCGACTGTCGCTGCGGAGCCTTCCAGCGAGTGTCACTGCAGAACCTTCCAGCGAGTGTCGCTGCGGAACCTTCCAGCGAGTGTCACTGTGGAGCCTTCCAGCGACTGTCGCTGCGGAGCCTTCCAGCGACTGTCACTGCAGAGCCTTCCAGCGACTGTCACTGCGGAGCCTTCCAGCGACTGTCACTGCGGAGCCTTCCAGCGACTGTCACTGCGGAGCCTTCCAGCGAGTGTCACTGCAGAGCCTTCCAGCGAGTGTCACTGCAGAGCCTTCCAGCGACTGTCGCTGCGGAGCCTTGCAGTGACTGTGACGGCTAGTGTCACCTGTCACGGGAGGCTGTGATATTCTGGGGCGAACCAATATTCATGAAATTGAAACCCATTACCCACAGTGCATTATGCCTCAGTGATGTCACTAGTTCCTTGTGAATTCACAGGCTGAATACTAATTCATCTCACAAAATGGCATTCACAGTATGTAGGTAACAGATCCACTTAGTGGCATTACAATACCTACAACTAAAGTGACTTTGTCCCCTTCATCCTTCTGAGAAGGTTGTAAATCACAAGACTTCAGTTACTATTTGCCATATATAAGGCCTGTACTGTATTAGAGCAACTGTCCACCTTCAGGTAACTTTACACGTATTATCTTGTACATGACACCCAATACATTGTCTTTCCGTTACATATTTATGTATTTAAAGTTGTTGGTTGGGTGTACAAGACAGCTTCATCGTGGTGTAAGGGCAAGGAAGATAAATCTGCCTGGTGGTGTAAAGGTGGGGCTGAAAAGCACAGAAGGGAAGCAGAAAGAAAAAGCAATGTATTTAGTAAAAGGTGCAAGTGGGCATGTACAGTAAATATGCAATAATAATAAAATAATGCAATCTGAAGGTGGAAATCCTCACTTTAAGGCCTGTGTCACCAGCTCTCTCATTTAACCAGCCTCACATAGGATTTTCAGTAGAGGTAAAGATGCCCTGGAGGACATGTCTGCAATGTACAGAGATGACTGGAGTGAGGTGTGGTTATAAAGCATGGCCTTACGCTTGGCTGGCCTCTGTGTCTTAGGTGTGTATATGTATCACAACAACGCCCGTGCTGTATATCGGTGTCCATTAGCTTCCAACTCCAGTCCTCAAACATCCCCAACAATTCCAGGCTTTAGGGATATCCATGCTTGAGCACAGGAAGCTGAACCAAGGCACTAATTAAGTCACCCATATTCAGGCACGGATATCCTTAAAACCTGGATTGTTAGGGGGAGATGGGGAAACACTGATGTCCCTTTGTAGATGGTTTGAGACAACCAGTCCCCAGCTTGTGGCTACAGTTGTTTTAAAGCAGGGTTAATACAGCGGTGTATGGATGGGTGTGGCCTAGCAGGTTGTGGGCGGGGATAACAGTTTAGGGGTCCACTAATATAACTAAGTGATCTGTATGAATGAGCGAGAGAAAACAGGACTATCCTCAGAGAAGCAAGACACAAGGGAGCCATATATTAGCATCCTCAGCCCTAACATTCCTCAGTGACCGGTTTCCTGTGTAGGTAAACGATAGAGACCCATATGTCCCAGTTAACTAACATTGTCTCCGCTTTTGACTCTAACGAGTAAAGTGGAGGCTTCCATCAGAACTGCTTTTGTCTCGAGAAGAAGCTGGACTCATCGAACAGTGGACATGGCCTCCTAGAAATGTGTTGGTGGCTGGATAGGTCAGGCTTTGGTTGGAGGTAGGGAGGTAAGAATATGGGAGAGATCATTGTCTAAAACTTCTGTAAGTCCTGATATAATGGGGTTAACAGGAATGGCTTTACTCAAAAGATGGCCATAGGGTGACCATAAGAATAATATGGAGAATGTAATTAGGATGTCCCAATTTTGGGTTTTCAGGGTCCGAGATTACATCAATTTTATTTAAATCTTATTTGCCAACTTTTTTGAGTTGGCATGCGGGAGCCTCCCTGGGGGACGTGGGCGTGCGGGGGGGGGGGCTTCAAAATCGCGGCATTCTACAGCGGGGCGGGGCCAAGTGCCGCGATTCCCGAAGAATCGCAGCATTTTGGCCCTAATTCTGCCCACTTGACTAGGAAGTGGGCAGATGCGGGAGATTGCCACACTCTCCCGGGAGTCCGTGATTCACGACCCACTTGAAATGTGGGAGCCTCCCGGACATTCTGGGAGAGTTGGCAAGTAGGATTTAAATAGTAGTGTTATTATAACAAACATGGCAAGAAATTACAGAGTCAAATCTGTCTATCTCTGTATGCAGTTTGTTTACAATGAACATCGAGATGAGGAGGGGGATGGGTGGAAGTAAAGAGCATTTTCTCACCATGTCATAAAAATGAGAGCTGTCAGCACACAATCTATGTATAGATTGCTCACATTTCTCCAAATGCAACTGGCTGCAAAAAGAACGTTTGTTGGGTTTAACGAGAATAAGGAGGAAGAGAGCACATAAAAGGAGATAGAAGGGGAGACAAGTCCAACACTGGTTCTGATCTCACTTAATTTATCAAGCAGAGATATAAAATCTCCCATATCCCTTGTTAAACAGCCCCCTATATCTGTAACGGTCTAATAAGTGCGGGAACAATAGCTCTGTGTTGACACCTTTTGTCGGTTTTACTTCCCAAGTAATGATTTTGCTCATGGGGATTCCCAGCCCCAGGAATCCCCCAACTGAAATGACTAATAACTGACACAGGGAGCAGTAGATGGGAGATGCTCGTTCCGTGAGGACCAGCCGGGAGTTCTCACACTGTGAACCAGGCACCGTGACTGTACTGAGAAGGAACAAGATCATTTTGTTTGTTAACAATCTTCTATGTCAACGAAGATCCCAACAGTCCAATGTGTCTAAGTTCTCTGCCGACTCTCTCTGTTTCTGCTGGGCTCGTATCCCAGTTCTAAGGAGAACCCTTTACTGGGGGAAATAAATTGCTGGCCATGTGGCGCGCGGACATGGTGCCGCACACTTTGTTGGCAAATTACGGTAAATAATCTCTGCTCTTTTTTTCCTCGCACCTCTATGGGGCACAAGGAAAAAAAAAGAGCGTAGGTTTCCGTCAAATCTCCGCCGCAAAGTGTCCCCGGAAGGTCCGCGAGACACTTCGCAGCTGATTGTATTCCCGCCTATGTGTTAGCACACAAACAGCACACCATTAAACAAGTGACATCACAACACCGGGGAAGCATGTCATAGCTATAGAGTCGCAGTCTCAGAAAAGCAGGACAACACATTCAATCGCTTATTCCTAACAGAAGTACATGCGGTTCACTGTGACGTGCGTTAAAGGACACAAATAATATTTTTTAAAATTAAACCTCTCACCTTTATTTCCATTTACTTAAAACCCACTGATTTCATATCACAAGGTCCCATTAAAACCAGCGAAATAGGATTCAAAAAATAAAATTGGGTATCGAAAAGAAACATGATGTTAAACTTTCCCATCTATACCACTTTTACTTTCTGTTTGCATATTATAAAGAGAACAATTACTTTTCTTATATAACTTACTTAATGTACCATTATTGGGTTGTATTCAATAATGATAGCCTATTCTTTGTTGCAGTGTTTAAATTCTTTCATGTATCATATCTCATAAAATAGATCTCACACTCACTCCTGAATGCGACTCTGATATTGTGTCACTTACTTGTAACAATACAAAACTATAGCCAGTTAAAGTGATGGCTTAAGCAGCAAAACCATTAAGGAATGAGGTCTGGTTTTTTTATAACATAAAATTTCTTTGGCAGGCTATAAAAAAAAAAGTTGGTATTTACTATTTTCTACCATGGCAACCACAGTCACATGACACATGCATGTAGTCAGCAGAGAGGCTTTGGAATGCCTCTCTTAGCTCTGTCTGCATTGTGACATCCTCTCCCCACCTTATCTGTCCTCTTTGCCATCACATGACATACTGAGAGTCTGTGAAACTGTCTGGCAGCCATATTTGTCAAGCCTCCAGAGAGATTTTGAAAAAGAAGATAATGATTTGTAGAACAACATCTAAGAAATATGACAATCAAAAATTGATTCATTTGGCTAAAATTCCGTTTAGTTATAGCACCTTCCTAAAGGAATGGTTATTAATGGGATTATTACCAAGATAATTGGAGGAGGTAGTGGACATAAGTAAGAATATGTAAAAAAAAGAATTGGGTATTTTTTTGAAGTTTTGTAATGTTACATTATTTGTAAGCTTTGTCTCCTAATCTATTATACTTATAATGACCATAATGCTCCTGAAATTTCTGCAGACCTGGAAATGAGTACATAATGTGATTAGTTGTCATTACATCTTCTGCCCTTGCCTGCTGTGACATCAATCACCAATATATGAAAAAAAAAAAACAAATATTCCAGTGACATCGCTCGCTTGCTCTAATGCATCTGCCTCATTTCCATAACTGGGGAATTTTCGAGCAGTCTCTGAGATTCATCATAATAATGAGTCTCCCAGACATTTGCCACATGGATCATAAGGGAAACGTCGACATATAATTTATGGTTGAACTAGAAGCCAGAATGCATGAATACTACAGAGCCTGGAGACTACACCTGCTGAAAACTGGCACCGTAGGATTGGCATGGGGCCGGGCGGGCAAGTCCTTGCTCTTCTCTCAGTACTCCATTGATTGCATTTGGCTGGCTCTTTACTGAATATCATTTGCTTATATTAGTTTCAACACAGCAGATTTCATTGCAAGGCTTCAGAAGAGGAAATAGACCTTGTCACCAGGATCTGTAGGAGAACGCTCTCTTTTATTGCACAACAAATCTTTAACTCACAAGATGCACCAGAATAAAAGTGCATTAATGCTAAAAAGTTACTATAACTGTTTTACTTAAAACTGCATTATCATCTGGTGCTAGTTAGCTCCTCCTCCTCCCAGAACCCCCTGGGGCTGCTCCATGCAGCCATTTTTTCCAGGTCTCTGTAGTTTGTCTCACAACCTCGGCCAAAAACCGGTGTTGTGTGACGCTGTTGTGGGCGTGAGTAGTGGGACCAATCAGAAGCCACAAAGATTGACATGGTGGCTTCTGATTGGTCTCCCTGCACACACCTTCCTTCCGCAGCCATATTAGACTTGTGAACAGAAATGTTCACCAGTTTGGATGGTCATACAGGTTAAATTTATGACCCAAAGGCAAGCATGGAATAGATTTTATGGCATATGGAAACTACAGGTCACATGGGTGATATCAGGGCCATCTTAACAGCACTATAGGCCCCCAGGCAAAGCAGTGTACCGGGGCCCTTCCTACACAACCACTCACCCACTTATGTACAATTAGTAAGTGTACGTTGTTTTCGATAAGGTCAAAATATGTATTCGCAACAGCAAGATAGCATGTACAGATAACAGCTGATACTGAAGTGATTAGTCCATCTAAACGTTTTAATAAAGAGGGTTTGAAGGTTCTGAATAAATGAAAAGTTGTCAAGCCTATGGGGCACCTATGCGCATGGGGACCCGGGCAACTGCCCAACATGCCCATGCGTTAAGACAGCCCTGGGTGATAATGGCATTATTATCTACTGTATCTAGCTTCCCTCAAGGGAAGAAGACAAGAAGACATAGGTAGGGCTATATGATGATATTTGGTTTATCAAGCAAATGGGGCAGTGTTCACTGAGGTGGGCGGAGCTTCATGACGTAAATTGCGTCACTACGACACATTCTCGCTTACCCAATAAATCGTGAGTCTCTCAGACATTACGGAAGACTAGCCAGCTATGTGTTACGATATTTGTTATATATACATGGCACCAACTCTTCGGTGCCTTCCGTTATTGCAAGCAAACCGATGGTACTGCCATCAATGGGAAACGCGTATGTCCTTGCCAAAATCCGCCTGTCCTCAATACAATGCTGTACTCTATAAAGCAGCACCTAGCCGAGTCTACACACACAACCTTTGGCTTCCGTTGTAAAAATCGGCAAATGAAAGTGTGGGAGAGAACGCTGCTTAGATCAGCTATCTATAGCCTGAAATGCTGTACTTCAAACCCTGCACAGTATTACTGTAAATGAGTTAAATTTGTTCTATTGTGTTTAAAAAGCCTCAAGGAAATGGGAACTAAATATACATTTATGTAAAGGAATGTTCGACAATTCATAACTATCAAAGTAAACATAAATCTACAACTTGATGGAATGTGAGATATTTATGTAGAACCGTGTTAGGGAGGGGTGATATTATACTTCCTTGTTCAAGGAAATAATATCTAGGACTTAAAGTCCTATGTTCAAATCGACAATACTACATACGCTACAGAGCAGGAGAAGGCCATCTGTGGCAACCCAGCTCTTGTGGAACTACAAGTTTCAGTATGTAGCTATCGGGGCATGCTGGGAGTTGTAGTGACACTGTAGCCAGGGTTATCTCCCTCTGTTATAGAGTGGTTAGTGGATCAGCTAAGATTAATAATAATTTCTAAACTATGATAAAGGTCTGTACTGTACTAATTATAGTCTAAATTATTAGGGATATGTGTGATTTATTGTGCATACCTCCAAAAACATACTGGTAGGTTCATTGGCTGCTATTAAATTGCCCTTAGTGTCTCTCGGTCTGTGTGTGTGTGTGTGTGTGTGTGTGTGTGTGTGTGTTAGGGGATTTAGATTGTAAGCTCCAATGGGGCAAGGGCATACTTGCCAACCTTTCTTTGTTGGGTTCAGGGATATCCCGGGGGAGGTGGGCGTGTGGGGGCAGGGCTTGACGAATCACATCATTTTGGCCCCGCCCCCTAAACGATTGTCACCATTTTGGCCAATTACAGCATGGTGCAGGGCTAAGATGACACAATATTTGCGTCATTAAGCCCCGCCCCCTCCACTTATCTGTTGCGGGGCGAGAACTGGGAGGTTGCCCTGCTCTCCCAGGAGCCCGGGCGGTCTCCCAGAAATGCGGGAGTCTCCCGGACATTCCGGAAGAGTAGGCAACTATGCGTTAAAGAAAAGCCGCTAATGAATCTCTAGAGACTGAAGTGTCTTTTACATTTCTGTCTCCATTACTGGAGTCATGTTGTCTTACCTGTCAGTCTTTGATTAAATCTTGGTTTCCATGAAAATGGCCACCTCCATAGGCATCAATACATGGACATAGGACAACATTTGTGAACTGTGTCATCATGCCACAGATGGCGAAGCCAACCACGTCTTGTACTGGCTCAGCATCAGGGAGAATGCCAGACTCTTCAGGGAGTGAGGGAGATCACCCCTAGTTCAGGGAGTCTCCCTGACATTCAGGGAGAGTTGGCAAGTATGGGCAAGGATTGATGTGAATGAGTTCTCCATACAGCGCTGGGGAATTAGTGGTGCTATATAAATAGATGATGATGATGATGATGATGATGATGATGATGATACCTGTGCCCAGCACAGGGAAATGTATATCCTAAACCCCAACACTATCAGACATATTTATTGCTGTTAGATCCCACCCCCAGTTGTACTGATATAGAGTTATCCAACCTCAGATTGCAGGAGTCCTCTGTGAGGAAATGAAGGAATTATGAGAAAGGGAAAGCATGCAATGGAACTGTACTAAGTGATAGCCTGGCAGCAGGCATCATGAAATCTATGTAAAGTTCCATAACAAAAATATAATCTATCCATCTTTTAATATAAACATTAGATAAATACACAGGTATAACAATAAACTATAGGTTTACAGTCCCTTTAACTGTAGCGCGTTAACATCAGTCAGCTCTTTGTGTGTGACCTTAACCTGCTCTGACTAAGGCTTTTACTGCACCAGGGACTTCAATAAATACCTTTACCGCTGTTAATACCTATGGGAGTGGACAGATTGCTGTTTACCTTGATTATTTTATTTGGAACGGTCTCGTTTCATCTGTGCCAGCGCCACAGTCTGAATCTACACCCTGCCCTGTTTCCACAGTCCTCGCCCCTAACCACAGGATTCACCCTCAGGGCAGCCGTCCTCTTCCTGTTGCCAGGCTTAGGCTACAATCGATTCCATTCAAATAATTGTGAGGACAATGGAATGTAGTGCTGTTATTTAAGCGCATTTACGGTATGTAATCAATTATTGCCTGTCTATTGGCTGTACGGCGCTGCGGAATCTGTAGCGCTTTATAAATAAACATTGATGATAACTTACATTGTTATTTCACATCAGATATTATTTTCCATTGATCAGTGGTAAAAATTCCCGAATAAATCACATTTTGACACCATGATCCAAGAAAATTATACCCAAGAAATGCCTAAGGGTATAAATGCATTTTGTAGCCACCTTATGTGTATTTGTCAGTAAACAATGACTTGCATTGTTGACTGTGCACTTAAAACAGAAAGCAGCTTTCAGGTTCCACTTTTGCCTCAAAATATTCACATTTTATTATTATTATTATTATTATAGATTAGAGGTGAGAGCCCCCAGCGGGGTAGAGACAGGGGCCGGAGGACCTCACGGAGGAGACAAGGAGCTGGAGAGCAGAGTTAAGGTGGTGGAGAACAGAAGGAGAGGAGGCCCTGCTCGGAGGAGCGTACAATCTAAGGGGAGGGTAGGACGGACAGAGACACAATGGTAGGAGGGGGGAATGGGGAGAACGGAGGCAGAGACAGAGAGGGGGGAGAGGAGGAGAGGAGAGGAGAATTAAAAGGAGGGAAGTAGAAGGGGGACAGGAGAGGGAGGGGGGTAGGGGGAGACTGGGAGGAGGTCAATGGGTGGGGGACTGAAGGGCTTTAAGGAAGAGGTGGGTTTTTAAGACCCGTTTGAAGCTGGACAAGTTGAGGGAAGTTCTGATGGAGCGGGGGAGCTGGTTCCAGTGGAGGGGGGCAGCACGGGAGAAGTCTTGGATGCGAGCATGGGAGGAGGTAACCAGGGGGGAAGAGAGGCGGCGGTCGTTAGCCGAACGAAGAGGGCGGGCTGGAGCGTGAATGGAGATAAGGTTGGAGATGTAGGGAGCAGTGTATACTATAAATATTCTACATACAGTATATATAAAAACCTGTACTGGTATATCTAAAGTCCGTACCAGCCATTAATACTATAAAAACAACTGAGGAAATTCTGAAAACTGCTGCACAGACAAACGGTGCTGTAAACAATAGCAACCAGGTGTTTGCTTTACCCCTATAACCTGTACTAGAACAATGAGAGTGTGGTTGCTAGGGGACATAGATCATTATTTAAGTGCATCAGGTGTCTTAGGACATCCCAACTGAACATTTATGCAAAACCGTGCAGAGGGGAAAAGATAATGTAACCCACGGAAACCAGACGCTTGGTTGACAGTATTTTTTGCTGGGCGACAATGTTTATAAATGTCCCCAATAACCAGTGAAACATAACATCCCTCTTGTCAGTTTAAACAAAAACGACAGATCAGGGGAATTAAACTGGGACTTTTGTTGAGCTGCGTCAAACAATGTTTATTTTACGGGCGTGGTTCTATTCAGCTAATGAAATACTTGACAAATTATTATTTCAAAGATCTGTTACCCAAATACAATACAGCCCCATCTAACACACATAACCTAGTGACCCACTTGCACACCAGACTTAAGCTAGGTACACACTAGAGGGTTTTTGTTCAATAATCGGCTCAGCCAGCCGCTCATTCAAATGTCGGGTCAGTGTGTGTAGTCACACAATGGTCGAAAGTCTGCCCAAATGGACGATTGTCGCCTCATTTGGTTGGTCGTACCGTTAGATATTTTCGTTCCAATCTCGTTTCCGTTGTGTAGTGTGTATAAACTTCCGACCGATCCACGACGAAATTGCAATCATTGCTCACGACAACATGGCTGTAAAAAGTCAATAAAGGGACGTCTTCTCTTCCCTTTTTCGTCTAAATCAAGGCTAGTGTGTATGCAGTCCATGGACCGAGCGATCGGACCATCGATCGCATGTAGAATCGATCGGCATAAAAAGTTGGTGGAAAATTCTGTAGTGTGTACCCAGCTTTAGGCTGGGTACGCACTACAGAAAATTTCTCCCGATGCGATATCTTTAACGATTTTATCAACGATTGAAAGTCGCGTTCAGCATGACGATTCATGTGTACACACCATATATGTTTTACAAGATTTACCTTCAGATCTGCGCTCTTCATCTGTCATAACCATCGGCTGAAAAGATCCTGACTCTGCACACTCCCTAGAGATCTATGAACACTGGTGATCCTGAGTGCTTACACACTGCAGGATTGGAACAACATTGTTCCACCGTTAAGATTTTTGTCTGGTTTAGAAATCAAATGAAACGGTACAATGTGCTTTGGAACGATAATCGTTTATCATTGTAGAGCACACACTGATGCGATATCGGGCCAAACGGTCGTTTATTGTGTGATTGGCCCAATAATCAGCTGAAAACCCTGTAGTGAGTACCCAGCCTTAAATTGTAGACCCAATCCCATGGATTGTAAGCTTGCGAGCAGGACCCTCTTACCTCTATGTCTGTCTGTATTACCTAGTACTGTATCATTACTGTGTTTGTATTGTAAAGTGCTACGGAATTTTCTGACCCTATATGAATGACGATGATGACTCTTAAGACCATTATACAGTGCACTGGGTCCAAGTAATTTCGGGGAATGGAAGGTGTTATTTAAATAAATAAAAAAAACACCCTGGTAGTTCTCCTTTAAATACTGTTTAAGGAAATAATTAAAGAAAAATCACTATTTGCAAAGCAAAGGTGCCAAGTCAACTACTTCCTTGTTTCCAAACTATCATGAATGCCCATAAATATTGTTAATAAGAGGTTGGCAAAAGGATTGTTCAGAACATTATGCACATAATTAACCAGACCACAAACCCTGTCCTCTCAGTCACGTATCATGGTAATACTAACATTTACATTTTATTGTGTTGTGTGTAACCCACAGATGAATTAGGCTTTAGTTCACACCCTGTACTGCACCTTGTAAAGTATAATTGGGGCATCACGGTGGCTCAGTGGTTAGCACTTCTGCCTTACGGCGCTGGGGTCATGAGTTCGATTCCCGACCATGGCCTTATCTGTGTGGAGTTTGTATGTTCACCCCGTGTTTGTGTGGGTTTCCTCCAGGTGCTCCGGTTTCCTCCCGCAATCCAAAAACATACCGGTAGGTTAATTTGCTGCTATTAAATTGCCCTTAGTCTTTTTAAGTCTGTGAGTGTGTATGTTAGGGAATTTAGACTGTAAGCTCCAATGGGGCAGGGACTGATGTGAGTGAGTTCTCTGTACAGCGCTGCAGAATTAGTGGCGCTATAAAAATAGCTGCGGATGATGATGATATCACTACTACAAATCACTCTGTCAATGGAAAAGGTCAACAACACTTACTCTAACTGGAGCTAGTTGATGAGACAGGCAAACTAAATCATACCTGCCAAAATTTTGGATCTCCCCTCTGGGAGCCTTCTGCCAAGCCCGTGGGACATGGGCACGCACATTGTGTCATTAAGCCCCACCCCCTGTAGCTCAATGCCGCAATTTGCCGCATAACACGGGGGGGGGGGGGTGGTGTGACCAGAATGATGAACTTTGCTGTGAATCGCGTAATCATGCTCCGCCCACTTCACCAGGGAAGTGAGCAGAGTGTGGGATGTTGCTATGCTCTCCCTTGAACTAACTGCTTCAATCAATACAGATCCATCTGTACTAACGTGCCCCAGCTTATTGTCTTCAGATGGACCTGTCACCAACACACAGCAGAGGCAGCCATTTTGTGGGCTGAGAGAATGCAGCCAATCAATGCACTAGGAACCAGTACCTCATGAATATAAAAGTGATGTCGCTGGTTCCTAATAAACGGATTGGCTAGTTCAGCCCACAAAATGGATCCCACACCACTGTATGTAGGCGACAGGTCCACCATAAAGGAGATGTTATTGTCAGGAGATGTTGTATATCATTTGAATGTTATTAAAACTAATACTAAAGTTTTCTCGTCACCAGAGGAGGCAGCGGTGGCATGAACCAATATTTCTAAGAAGGCAGCCTATCAAATCACTAGGAACTGGTGACTCTGTGCTGTATGCTCCAGTGATATCACAGGTTGCTAATAAACAGGTATATTGAACACTGATTCACTCAGCCCACAACAATATGGCTGCCTCCGCTGTACTGGCAATAGGTCAACTCGGTGTTTTATTAAGGCAAAACGTAATCAGAAGTGCTTTCATGAACTGAGGAGTTGCTGTTAGTCCCACCAGGGCCATCTTAACAACATTATCGGCCCTCGGGCAAAGCAGTGCACCGGGGCCCCTGTATATATATATATATATATATATATATATATATATATATAATTATTTGACGTCATCACGCCCGACATTCACTTCGAGCGAATCACGGAAGAGGAGACCAAGGAGTGAGCCGGATCGTCACCTAAACGGTCAGGTTTTTTGTTTTTTTTTATAGAAGTCCTGCCTCGGGCCCCCTTGTCCGCTGGGCCCCCGGGCAACTGCCCATCGTGCCCAGTCGGAAAGACGGCCCTGAGTCCCACATCTGAAATGCATAAAAGAACAAATAAATAAATCGCTGTGACATAGTGACACCAAGAACAAACTCTGCAGCCAACTAGACATCCTAACTGATGGGAACTAATAAATCTACTACGCCACACCAAGACTGCTCATCTAGGAGATGGGACATACGGGGTCAGATTCAGCTGCCTGCGATGTTCCTCATAACGGCGCGTCCGCGTATTTTTACTGTTACTACAGTAAAAAGTAAAGCTCATTTTTGCTCTCACCTCTATGGGGAGTGAGCAAAAATGAGCGTTACTTCTGTAAAAAAAAGAAATCTGTGCAAGGGGTCTTGGTGCAGTTCTGGAGGCACCTTGGCCGGATTTTCTTTACAATTGAATCACCCCCCAATGGAGCTTTATAATATTTCTGTTCAAGGGTTTTTGGTTTAATGTATTAGTAACCCTTTAAGATCTACTCGATTATTGCAAGTATCATAAAAGTAAGGGCTGTTCAGACAAATTCTACTTTTATCCATTTTCACATGTTAATAAATACATAAATAAAGGCACATTAAAAATAGGTCACATAACATCCAATGGTGCCGTTTCCACCTTTGGGTGTAATAGATTGTATCGGTAAAAGCACAATCGTGAAAGAGCGTGCAAAATGCAATAAAACACGCATGTTTAAACCGTGTCTAAAGCGAGCGTTTATTTTCAGGTTTTCTTTTTTTTTTTAACCCTTTCCCAGTGAATATGTTGTAAAGGTAGTCAACCTATGACTGTCCCACTATTGTGGAACTACAAATCCTAACAGTACATTCTGGAGCTTGTAGTTCCACAACAACTGAAGAACAAGTTCACTAAGCCTGCAGTAAGCCACAGATTAATGCAGCCATGACTAACACGTGTCTAAAGGGCATGTTCGATTTCATGCAGTTTTATTACCCAATGTGTCAATGAGACCTACTAACTATAGATCAAAGGTAGGCAACCTATCCCTCTCCCTGTGGAACTACAAAACCTAAAAAGATTATTAACATTATTACTAACATTTATTTATATAGCGCAAGCATACCCGATAGCGCTTTACCATTGGAAATGCTGGAATCAGTAGTTCTACAACAGCTGGAGAGTTACAAGTTGCCTGAAACTTCAGAGGAATGGAAAGTGCCCCCTTAACATACTAGTACTTATTAATGCATTGTAATGATGTGTTACTATGATGATAATAATTCAGAGCCGTAACTTAGAATTCTAGTGCCCTGGGCGAGAAAGACAAATGCCGCCCCCCTAGCCCTCAATTTTAACCAAATTAACCTAAAATATTCCTAAATTGCGCCCCCCTTCAGAGTTGCGCCCTGGGCGGTCGCCCCTATCGCACAGCCCTAGTTACGGCCCTGGATAATATATGTAATCATGACACTTTAGAGCCATAAATTATAGCAACACCACAGACTGCGGGGAATACAGATTAATATCATCCTTTGTGCCCACAATAATAATGATATTGAAATTATTTAAGACTCAACTTCAGTCATAATAGTTTTCTGATCTTATTTCACACATTTATAGCTTAAGCAGCATTACGCAAAATGTGAAAGTCCACATCCAGATCATAATCAACCCTCCCCCTTACCTGATGTGTATTCCCCCAAGTAGTTCCCAGAAGTAGGAAACAGAGGCAGATTAGCAGAAGCATCATGGTGCCAGATTTAAAAGGTCACATATTAATGTTCCACATTCAATGTTAATCTTCCAGATATTCCTTGAACAGTCAAAATCCTGAGTGTGCAGTCACTCAAAGCCCTCCAAAGCGTGGGTTCAGTGCCAGGACCCTCCAATGCCACCTTCTGCCTCCCAGCTTTCTGCCAGGGTCTCCTGGAAGTCCCAATGATCAGATGTGTTGGGGAGACTGCCTGCAAGCGCTGTACATTCCCATTACTGTCACATTTACTCTTCCTGTTATTCCAGTAAAGAGAGCGACAGTGAGGGGAGGGTTGGAGGAGGGGGCATTGCACAGTCATTTCAAGGAACAGGGAGAGGCTTTGCTAGGAGGAACTATAGGGCCAGTTCAAGCAGTCGGAGCAAAAACTTCTGTATATAAGCAACAATTGATCCAGTAAGCTAGAAATAGCACATAATAAATGGGAGAGCAAGATTAATAGATCATTTCACTGTCATGCAGCACAGCAGAGAGATCCTGCCACTGTTGGAGAGGACCATGTAAATCAGAGGAGGCTCATGTACCCTGCAGGTGCAGTGGTGACAGCATAGGTCTGCTTTGTGCGCCGATGTCTCTACAAAACTGTGCAAGAATGCGGCGCAACGCAGAGCAAGCAGGCCCGGCGCTTCCATTAGGCAAGGTTAGGCACTTGCCTAGGGCGCCGGGCTCTGGAGGGCGCCATAGAACTGGAAATTAATTTTATAACTGTGCGGTGACCGCTGACCATACCTATCACGGCCGCCGCACAGCATTCAGATGCATGGGGAGGGGGGGAAGAGGCTATTGCTCACCTCGCCGCCTCTCTGCTCCGTCTCCTCCCCTCCACTCACTAGTGTCAGTGAGTGGAGGGGAGGAGACGGAGCAGAGAGGCGGCGGTGGTGAGACAAGGTAAGAAAAGATGGGGGGAGGAGGGAGGAGGGCGCCAATTTTTGCGGGGGGGGGGGGGGGGGAGAGGGCGCCGATTTTGCCTAGGGCGCCATGGACCCTAGCACCGGCCCTGAGAGCAAGTACATTTTTTTGCAGGATAAATAGCGTTACTCACTGCTGCAGGAGAGTTGAAATTATGTGTATACAGGCACAAGATCCAGAAAATACATTTGTTCCAAGACCAAATATTTAAATGAGTTGGCAGGAATGAAGATTACACATATATTAAGGGGTTTCTGACTTTGTGTGTTGCTGTACTAGAGCCTAAGTTTAAGCCATGCAAAATGACCAGAAACTTAGACTTGGAGGGAATTTTAGCTAAGCTCGACATGAGTACACAGCAAGTAAGACACAATCCGCATACATATGCTAACCAAAATGTTTATAAAATGTTACATTGTTTCACACTTGCTATCAGGGGCAAGCCAAGGGGCAGAATGGTATCTGCACCGTTGCCGACCAAATTTGCAATTTTGGTACTGGACTGATTGCCGTCTCTCTGTGCATGGCCACACCTGGGGGTAAATTTATCAAGCTGAGAGTTTTCTGGCGGGTTTGAAAAACCAATCAGATTCTAGCTGTCATTTATGTAGTACATTCTGCAAAATGACAGCTAGAATCTGATTGGTTGCTATAGGCAACATCTCCACTTTTCAAACCCGCCGGAAAACTCTCAGCTTGATACATTTACCCCCTGGTGTCTGAGAAAACTGCAAATAATACTCACTGGCTGCTCCGATTGTGTTTTAAACACAAGTGGAATGGTTGGAGAGAATACTCTGTCTGCCCAGTAGACAGCTTCTAGCATGCCGATTGGTGTATGTGTCTGATCATTTACAAATCAGAGTGGTGGGAGTTCTCCACACACAGATTGGTGAATGGCTGGAACTATCCACCAATAACAGTGCAGGAAATTATCAAACATCTTCTCCAGCGCACCGAGAGACAGTGTTGGACCGCAGGTGGGGTAAGTAACTTATTTGGATCACAATCAGACAATGAGGGGGAAGGTCTGTGATCTATGAAGCCACCAGAGAGCTGTAATATTTATTTTCTCACCAACAGACATCAGGATAGGGGTCTGCATTGTACAGGGTTGGCATTGAAAAGTTATCATACGAAAGCTGTCTCTACCATACCATCCAACTGTCCCTATTTTGGTGAAACGTCCCGATTCGCAGCAAAAGGGGCAGGGCCCAATGGGAGAGTGGGTGGCTTTTGACCAAATATGGGCATTTGTGGGCGTAGTTTTGCCATAATTGGGCAGGGCCTATTTTGTCCAGTGTTCAGAATTCAGAATGTTGGCAGCTATGCTATACTGTATATTGGTCCTTAGTAGAGATGCTCACTGACCCCCCATGAAACAGTTTTGGCTTTGGTTTTGGATCTGGATTAGCTTCATGTTTTGGTTTTGACAAAACCACCCTTGTGTGTTTTGGTTTTGGATCTGTATTTTATTACAAAAATTTCTAAAATATGCTAAAATCACATAATTTTGCTGTTTTTTTAATCCTACATTATTATTAACCTCACTAACACTAATTGAAGTAATTTGAAGTCAGTTTTGACCACCTAACAGGTCACAATATTATTTTTATACACTTTTGGAGCAATACTACAGCGACCTGGCTGGATGGTAAGCGACAGAACAATGACTCAAACACACGGCAGTTCCTACCACATCTAGGACACATTGGCACACAGCAGTGGCAGAAAAGAAAAGTGGTACAAGATGGAATTGTCCTTGGATCATGAAATTAGTTATGGTTCATTTGATTGCTCCACCTGTTCCAAGGATAACTGAGGTAATTCTACAGCTAATACATGGACAGAGTGAAGCGGGTGGTCATGTACTAGGAGACCCTCAAAGATGGGAAAGGGATCCCGGATATCCCCACCATGCTGCTCGCTTTCTTTGTCTGCAACTGCATCCACAGAACTCTTATTGAAAAGAACATTTGCTCTGCTGGGAAGTCCATGTCTCGCTTTTTCCTCCTGCCTTTTTGTAGGACCCTTGGTTGGGACAAGTGGGACAGCTCCTTCCCTTACAACTGGACTACACCTTGGTTTTACCTGGATGTTGGACAATTTGTGAGGGAGCACCATCTGGAGGGACTTAAACAAGACTTGTGGAAGCCAAAAACTGTCCACAAGCTCATCAGAGCTAAAGACATTATGGAGTCAGTTCCAGGGCTCCCTGCTGCAACAACAAAACACGTGTGGGAGAATGTGACCTATAAGAGGCTGACTAATAGGCACAAATACATTGCATGGATGGCTATCCAGGGATGTCTGCCTCTCAGGACATTCATGCACTCCCGGAACCTGTGCCGATATGTCTACTGCCCCTTCTGCATCATCAGAAGGGAAACAGCACAGCATATTTTTTGGGACTGCCCCACTGCACAGGCACTGTTGGATGCCTTGGAACATGAACATAAGGACAGTGTGCCCAGACCTTGCCTTTCATATCATTCAGTATTTTATGGATTATTTCCTGGGACCCACATCATTGGGGCAATCCAGGAGGCCTGGAGCCTAATGAACTGCTTTAAGGACGCTACTTGGCTTGCCAGGAATCGCCTCATCTTGAAAAGGGAGAAGATGACCATCCAGGACTGTCGCAAGCTAATCCAAAGCCTACTAAAGAGACTATAACACCATTGACAGTCCTGAGGAAGAGGAAGATGATTAATTTTCTGTCTCCCTCTTCTCCTTCTCCTATGTGTCTGTTTATTCAATATAACACTGTTGAATTTGCCTGCAAATTCAGAAGACACGCCTACTAGCCCACATATTTGTATTTCAGCAATGACTCTTAGCAATGGAGCACTCCTCTTTGTCTGTTACCTATATAACACTTCTGCATTTGTAGGCAAATTCAGAAGAAAAGCCTGCAAGGACTAGTATTTGCATTTCAGCAATGAGAATTAGCAACGCAGCTCTCCTTTTTTTGTTACCTATATAACACACTTTTTGAGTCATAATGACAAGGTCTTGCATCAACATGACTGACCTTACAAGAAGATGCCCCACTGACAGTTGCAGAACTAGCACTCATAGAGAAAGGCGAAGGCCTGATTCTTTCTTTGCCACTGCGTGTGTAGAATGGCATGTTGGCAATTTTATTTTTTCAGCACTTAACTACTTGATTACAGGTGTTTTCTTCTTGACCAAGCTAAAAGGTGTTTTTTTACATTTTTGTTTGCTGGTCTTAAAAAGACTATGTACTTTTACATAGGCTTTACCAGATGACGTACAGGGATTACTATTATCATGACTGGTGGCAGCAGCTGCTTGGTGCTCCTGCTCTTCTGTGTACTGCTGTGAATCCATTTTGATAAGACCGTACACTTTTTGGTGCAAATTCAGAAGAAAAGCCTGCAAGGACTAGTATATTATATTTGTATTTCAGCAATGACAAATTCAGCAACGCAGCTCTTGTCTTTGGGTGTATATCACACCCTACACTCATTGGTGCAAATTCAGAAAAAAGCCTGCAAGGACTTGTATATGTGTATTTCAGCAATGGAGCTCTTGTCTTTGCCACTCTATCCTACCCCTTCTGTATCCCTCTCTCAAATGGCGCTAGATCGCCGAGCACGGCGGTATTTATAGATTCCAAAACTCGCGAGATCCGACGACATCACAATGACGTTTTGCCTCGTTTTGGAATCCGAAATAGCGCAAAAGTACCGAGCCAACTCGTCTCGGTACTCGGATCCCCAAAGTTCGGGTGGGTTCGGTTTTCACGAAACCGAGCCCGCCCATCTCTAGTTCTTAGTGTGCTGTCTGTATTTTATATTGGCCCTTAGGGTGCTCTATTATCATCAGCATTTATTTATATAGCACCACTAATTCCACAGCGCTGCACAGAGAACACACTCACATCAGTCGCAGCCCCATTGGAGCTTACAGTCTAAATTCCCTAATAAACACAGACAGACTAGGGTTAATTTGAAATCAGTCAATTAAGCTACTAGTATGTTTTTGGACTGTGGGCGGAAACGAGAGTGCCCGGAGGAAACCGACACAAACACGGGGAGAACATACAAACTCCACACAGATAAGACCATGGTCAGGAATTGAACTCATGACCCCAGCGCTGTGAGACAGAAGTGCTAACCACTTAGCCACCGTGCTGCCTTATCTTTCAAACTCCAATGAATTCTGTCTGAGCTCAGTGTGGGCTTAAACTGATAGGGCTGTAACGTGGATCTATTGCGCCCGGAGGAAGCGCATGCTACCTCCACCCCCCATACAGGAGTGCGCCAATCATTTGTAATGTCTCCAGTAATGCACTTAGATACTGTGTCCAACTTAGTCTGTGACAGGCTCTTGAACCTTAAATAAAAAACAAGAAAAATTACGGGACCTTATTTCCTCAAGTGGAAATTTGTCATGGACATTTAGTAGAAAAAGGACTAATGGTACAAAATGGTGACCTCATAATTCAAGCCACTGGATTTACCGTACCCAATCCATCTTGTCGCCAGGATGCAAATGAAATGGCTCACAGACCACCTCGAAAAATCCCAGGCTCTTTGACCGCTGTCATCAACACCCATTTGGATTCATGACAATTCCCAAATTAACTATTTTACATGTCCCTACAGAGATTAGGGGTTAACAGAATTAGAGGAGTTCATTAATATTTAGCACACAGAAAATGGCAATTATAGCTGTATCGTTCAGGTGTTTTACTGCACAGGTGTATAATATATAGGGATTATTCTGTGCCATAAAACGTTGTGTTGTGTGCTACAGTATATTTATCGGAATGTTACCATGTGATCACTTTTCTCCAGCAACCTATCGCCAGTAGGCAAAACACCCCAGTGTTAATGTTAGACATTAATTTCAACTTCTTGTTCTATCTACAACAAAAGGATGACAGAACATTGTTTACATATCTGGTGCTTGCTTCTTTCTGCTGATTTTCCCATTGTTATTCATTAAAACTGCCTCTGTTGTCCCATAAATTACATGCAACATACGGCTCCCTCATACTTATGTCAGATCTGCATCAGACATGTCTGTGATTAATATATTTCATTGGAATCTCGGCCAGGAAAAGTGTAGCAAGGAAGTGCAGGAGCCACCTAACCTTAGTATTACAAAGCAACAGCTGGTCTGCAGTAGTGTGCATCAGGCAGTGGACAGAGGACTCAACAATATCAGACATGATTGGAAAAATACATGGGTGATTTCTCATATTTCCACTTACACAATGATGACTAAATCACATAATATACTCTGACAGTCTCCCATCTGGCAAAGAGTGTCCTAATCATTTTTTTATGGCTTGCTGTCTGGACACCCCCCTCCTAATTCTTATATTTGACAAAAAAGACTGAAACCATACTCAGAAAAGCTATGACTGTGTCATGTTCAGGGTACTGGTCTTCTTGTATATTATTTAACATAGATGATAACATGACAGGCCCTCCACTGTTAGCACTTCATGAAGTTTTGAAAAAAATCAGGATATATGAATGAAATTAGTTGTGGTCATTCTACGCTCCTGCCTTCTTCCCGCTCTTACACGCAGTGCGTGTGCGGCGACAGGAAAGGGGTGTGAAGTCACCATCACATCATCATTCAGGGAGGAGCTACATGAGCAGGCCCTCCTCCATGGGGGGTTGGGCAATTCCATTCAAGAACTTGAAGCAGTGAGCAGCGCCACTGAGCCAAGGTCATTCATCTGAGACTGGAGCACTACTCTTGAGTCATGATGGGTATTTGTGTGTGGACTGTGCCAGATGGCGTCCATCCACCACCGCCGCCAGCCGGAGCACCTGCTCCACCCACGCTATGCTCCTGTTAATTAATCTATGAGGATCTGTTAAAGCAGGCACAATTGTGCAATAGATGCACTGTGTCTTGTTGTACGTGTTGCCCTTGGTACATGACCATATAAGGGTAAGCAGGACAATCCTGGTTTCCCATGGACAAAGGGGTGTGGCCTACTGAACTGTGGATGTGGCCACAGTAGGGGGTGGAACTATACCGGAAAATTGCATATTTGCAGTTTCCAAAATAAGCCTTCCTAAATGATTTACGATCTACAAATCGTGTCTTTCTTTGCATAAATTTGCCTACATGTACGGTTAAAGCATTTCATGATGCACCCCCCCCCCATTTCGTAGTGTTTGGAAACACCCCTGGTAAGTCAATCTGCACCTAGCTTTATGGATTTGCAGATACACCTGAAAAGGTTCATAGCCATGCTTGCCTAATTTATTTTCCTTTATTGAAGTGGCAAATGTGGAAGGGGACTTGGCACTTTGAATCACATCATTTTGCCCTCCCCCCCCATTATTTTATCTATACCCATGCCCCAGTACTGTGAGATCGCAACGCTAACCCCTGCGCTACCACACAGCGCAATTCTACAGATCCCCTAAAAAGGATAGAACTAATCGAAAGCGACACTGGATGAGGCTCACATAGTTAAACTCCATTGTGTGGTATGTATAGCGGCCACAATTTCCCGTACAACACTTAGGACTGATGCTAGGAAACAGGACTTAGCTTTGTGTGAAAGTTCAGTCTTCAGATGTTGACATGAAACTTTCCTCTGATTATTGTGTAACGCTCCATAGGGATGTCTGTTCCCGAGCAGTCTGCAGGAACTTGGATGCAAGGCTTTTCCTGCTTCAGGTCAAAGTCCAAAATGTGTATCCTCCAAGTTTCAATAGCCAGAAGTCTAGAAGACAAGAATGTTGGCTTATACTAAAAATAAGGCGATTTAGATGGCTCCATATTTCCTGGCAGAAGATGAAACCAACTCCAGCCTTCCGCCTTCTCTCCGTGAACGGCAGTATCGGTTTGATTAGAACTGTCACGGGGATTGAATAGGAAAAGTCTATGATATTTTTCTCATGTGTGATACATTTTTGTTGACTAAACCGTAAGAGCCAATCGGAAAACCTCCATATTAGAAATATGAAGGAACGAATGTAGAAGCTTATAGAAGTATTTAGCAATCTGCCAATAACCATCTGTAGCTTGGTTTGTGGAGGGAATCAGGTCTATAGTCAACAGGAATAATGAACGGGGATTATACTGGTTTATGGGTGATTTGTTTGTATTCTGTGGGCAAAGAGTCTTTGGCATCAAGGACAGACAAGTAGGTTGCTCTCTTTTGACCGGCAATCTCACTCTGGCCATTGGTAGTGACCACTAGCGCCGTTTTGTACAATCGCAATTTATAGCAGCCGTCTATCAGGCATGTCGACCCACAGGTATTAGTTAGCGAGTTGATTACAGCCATACGATTTAACATGGATCCTGCACTATGCATGACCAGGCTGAAAGCTCATTGTATAAAAAACTAGTCCATTGGCATCCCTAATATAGGCAACAGCTAGATAATTATAGGGAAATGATGCGCCCTATAACATTGTTATAAGCTAACTAGCTGGAAAATAATCTGACCGACTAGTCCATCTGACAGAGGAGCTGATCGTGGTAAAAATTCACACAGCGAGGCCAACGCACGTTTTGTTGCTCCCTCTTTTAAGGCCTTATAGTAACTTTTCACCTGGGCAAAACCATGTTGCATTGGAGGGGAGATAAATTTAAAATGTGGGGACAGATTTATAGTTATGGTAGGGCATGTCCTAGATCAACTTCAAATGTCAGTGTAAAAATAAAGCTATCAAGTATTTGTGTCCTACATGAAAAAACAGCCAGTATTTTCCTTATGTGCAAAATAATAAACTAATTTACACCCCTTGCATTGTAACATGGTTTTGTCCAGGAGAAAACATACTTATTTACTTTCCCTTAATGAATCAGGCTCGACGAGTGCAAGTTTTGGTTTACCCAGTACAGTGACGTATTTGAAGGTTTAGGATGTTTGCCTGGTGAGCATAAGATAAATACAGGTGAACGGGTTCCTCCTGTAAGACATCTCTGTAGAAAAGTGCCATTTGCAATGAGAGAAAAACTAATAAATTACTAAACCGCATGGTAGCCCTAGGCATGGTAGAGAAAACTGACTAGCCTACAAATTGGGTGAGCTCACTAGTAATAGTGGAAAAGAAAAATGGACAGCTCAGAATACACATGGATCCAAGAGACTTAAAGCCCTTAAAAGAGAACATTTCAAACTACCAACCAGAGATGAAATCATATCACAGTTTGCTGGAGCAAAATGGTTGAGTAAATTAGACGCATCATCAGGGTTCTGGCAAATGAAGCTGGATGAAGCGTTCAAAGCTGTGTACATTTAGCACGCCAGAAGGCCGATACAGATTTCTTAGGTTGCCATATGGAACGTTGTCTGTTCCTAAAGTGAACCACAAAAGAGTGCACATGATTTTTGAACATATTCCAGGTGTCGAAACAATGATGGATGGCATTATTAGTATTATTAATCTTTATTTATAGTACACCACTTGGTTTCCGCCGCGCCATACAAAATACAGACAGTGGACCATACAGGGTAAAAACATACAGAACAATAAACGAAAAATACCAGGACGTCAAAGCTCCAAAGATAGCTTATTCAGTGAAGATGGAGCAGAAAAATAGGTAGAGAGCCAGGAGGGAAGAGGGCTCTTCTCATAAGATCTTACATCCTATACGACGGGCAAACAGACAGGAGACACAATGGGGAGTCATAGGGGATTAATCGCAAGAGAAGTGAGAGGCAGGACAGGGGAAGAGAGTGGTGAGGAGATCTGGCCTGGAGAGCAGGTTAGGTAGATGGCTGGTAGGCTTTGAAGAAGAAGTGAGTTTTGAGTGCCATTTTAACGGTGCACAAATTAGGGGACAGTCGGATGGGGTGTGGAAGTTCGTTCCAGTGGAGGGGAGTAGCCTGGAAGAAATCTTGAATTCTGGAGTGAAATGAGGTGATCAGAGTGGAGAGTGAAGGAGAGGCGATGGTCATTGGCCGATCGCAGGGACCAGAATGGGGTATGAGTAGAATGAAGGTTGGAGATGTATGGGGCAGTGGAGTAAGAGAGGACCTTGTAGGTTAGGATGAGGAGTTTGAAAAGGATTCCGTAGGGGAAAGGAAGCCACTGTAAGGCAAGGCAGAGAGGGGAGGCAGAAGAGGAGCAACAGGAGAGGAAGATGAGTCTTGCAGCAGCATTATGTATAGACCTGAGGGAGGCAAGGTGGGAGAGGGTGAGACCGGTGAGAAGGTTACAGTAGTCAAGACGGGAAATGATGAATGCGTGGATAATCGTTTTAGTGGCATCCTGAGATAGGAAGGGCAATATTGCAGAGTTGGAAGCGACAGGATTGGGTGAGAGATTGAATGTGGGGAGCAAAGGAGAGGGAGGAGTCAAGAGTGACATCCAGGCAACGGCGTTGGGGAACAGATGAGATGGTGGTGTTATTAACAGAGAGATCAAGATGGGAAGAATATCTAGAAGGAGGGAAGACAATGAGCTCAGTTTTGGCAATGATCATTTTGAGAAAACATGAAGACATCCAAGAGGAGATGGTGGAAAGCCAATCAGATACACAATAGAGGAGCAGGGGGGAAAGATCAGTGAAAAGAGTAGAGGTCCAAGAATCAAGCCCTGAGAAACTCCTACAGGGAGGGCAGAGGGGGCGGGATGAACCAGAAATGGATACGGAGAAGGAGTGTTTGTCGAGGTTAGAGGTGAACCAAGGGAAGACGGTGCTAATGAGGCAGAGAGACAGAAGGGTCAGCAGCAAGAAGGGGTGACCGACGGTGTTGAAGGCCACTGAAGGGTCTAGGAGGATGAGCAGGGAGAAGTGGCCCTTAGATTCAGCTGAGATAAGGTCATTAGTAACTTTGGCCAGGGCAGTTTCAGTGGACTGGAGGGGGCTTAAGCTATATTGGAGAGGGTCAAGGAGGGAGTTGTCTGAGAGGAGCCAAGTGAGGCAGTTGCAGACTATCCTTTCGAATAGTTTAGAGGCAAATGGGGAGAAGTGAGATAGGGCAATAGTCAGCAAGTGAGGTGGGGTCAGGATTGTTTTTTTTAGAATGGGAGAGATAAGGGCATGTTTAAAGGAATAGGGGACAATGCCAGTGGAGAGTGATAGACAGATGAGCAAGGTAGGAGCAGGCAGTAGAGGAGAGGGTGCGGAGGAGGTGCGAGGGGATGGGATCCAGGTGGCAGGTAGAGGGGGAGAGGAAAAAATGAGGGAATGGATTTCTTCACCCGAGGTAGGGCAAAAGGAGCACCGGAGTTGGTTGTTAGAGGAAGGCGGAGCAATAGGGTAGCAGGAGAAAGAACCAAGGAGGAGATATCAAGTCTGATTGCATCCCTTTTCTCTTCCAAAATTGAGGCTAAGTTGGTGGCAGAGAGGGAGAGCGAGATAGGAGGGGGAGGGGAGAGAAGAAAGAGTTGAATGTAGTAAAAAGGCAGTGGTGATTGGAGGACTGAAAAGAAATGAGGGACTTGAAGAAAGATTGTTTGGCAAGGGAGATGGCAGAGCTATAGGAGGAGAGGATACTTTTGAAGTGGAGGAAGTCTGCCAGGGAGCAAGACTTCCTCCAGAGACGCTCAGCACCACGAGTGCACTTCTGAAGGAATCAGGTGAATTTAGAGTGCCCAGGTTGTGGTAGCAAGTGGTGATGATTGACAGAAGAGTCAGGGGAGACAGTGTCTAGGTCAGTGGTGCGGGAGTGGTTGTAGAGGGGGGTCGTGTGGACAGAGCATGCCAGGGTGTGAAGAGGGGAGAGGAGAGTTACAAGAGAGGAGAAGAATGAAGAAGGATCAAGAGCATCAAGATTGCGCCTAGTGAGTATAGTTTTAGGGAGAGGGGAAGCAGTGGAGGAGGACAGAGTGAAGGAGAGGAGAGGGTGGTCAGAGAGAGGGAAGGGAGAGAAGAAATCAGAGAGATCATATAGATGAGAGTAAACATGGTGAAGGGAGTGACCAAGACAGTGGCTGGGGGAAGAGGTCCACCGAGTAAGACCAAAGTAGGAAGAAATTGTGAGAAGTTTTATGGAGACAGGGTTAGTGGGGTTGTCAATAGGAATATTAAAATCTCCTCCTAGTATGATGGAGGGGAGGTCAGAGGACATCATCATTTGGGGTTTCTTTGAAAGAAGAACATGACTCCAAAGAGAAACAAGTGATGGAACTTAAGAGTAAATTGAATTTTAAGCTCAACATATACAAATGTGAGTTTGCAGTGAAAATACTGACTTTTATGGGCGATGTTGTCTCAGCTCAAGGTGTGAAACCTGACCCAAGGATAATATCCGCCATTGTGAATATGAAGCATCCCAATGACAAAGATGACATCAGAAGATTCCTAGGGATGATCACTTACTTAGGAAAGTCTCTAAACTCTCAGAACATTCAGCTCCACTGAGAGGTTGTTAGACAAAGATAATGAGTGGGCTAAACTAAAACAAGAGCAACCGGTACGAAGATTCTTTCATGCTGCAAAAAGAATAAGGATCTCAGCATATGTTTCACAGTTTGGACTGGGTTCAGTGTTGTTAATGCTCTGGATGCATATGTAACAGGCTGCCAAGTGCTGAAACAAGGTATCCCCAATTAGAAAGAGAGTTACTTGCAATAATTTAGGCATGTAAAAGATTTCATCAATATTTGTATGGCCAAGTGTTTACAGTAGAAACTGATCACAAGCCATTGGTAGCTACCATGGCCAAACCTTTACAGGACTGTCCCATGAGGATTCAATGAATGCTAATCAGATTACAAAAGTGTGATGTACAATTGCTGTACCGTCCTGGTAAATTAATGCACATTGCTGAGACACATTCTTGTGCTGTGTACAAAAGCGAAAGTCCTATAAGTCAGATGGACAAGGAGATTGAAATATATGTTAACATGATTGTGGCTTCTCTTCTAGTGTCCCTTGCAAGACAGAAACTGATTAGAAGGGAAATCGAGTCAGATGAAACAATGACAATGCTAAAAGGAGTCATTCTGAAAGGATGACCAGCAGAGAAAAATGCTTGTCCAACATTATTCATGATTATTGTATGTACCGAATTGACCTTACTTTGGTCAATGACATCATTTACAAAGGAAATAGATTTGTCATACCTGCATGACTCAGAAAAATCATGATACACGAGAGCTACTTCGGTGAAGAGAAATGTAAGAGAACAGCAAGAGAAGTGATGTACTGGCCAATAATGAACCAAGACATAGTGCAAACAATCGCTATATGTGAATTGTGTCTTACATATAGGTCAAACCAACAAATCAAACCACCGAGTCCTCATGCAGTGCTAGAGAGACCATACCAGAAGGTAGGCTCGACTTATATGATTGTAATGGAAAGACATTCATTGTCATTACTGATAATTTTTCTAATTACCTCGAGGTGAAAACATTACAAACGACGACTAATAGATCTGTGATCAATTGCATGTAGTCAGTTTTTGCAAGACCTGGTGCTCTCATGCAAGTGTTCTCAGACAATGGTCCTCAGTTTTCCAGTGCTGAATTTAAGCAATTTACTGTAGATTGGGAGTTTGTTCACAATACATCAAGTCACAATAATCCCAGATCAAATGGACTGGCAGAAAGTTCAGTAAAAACTGTAGAAACTTATGAAGAAAGCACATAATGACAAAGAGGATTTCTACAAAAGTCTCTTAATTTATCGGATTGCACCTTTGCAGAATGGACTTTCTCCAGAGAAAATGTTAATGGAAAGGAGCATTAGAGCGAATCTTCCAATAGATGAAGAACTGCTTAAAACACATGATTCAAAATTAGTCAAACTTGGCAAGGAAAGACAACAGGTGAAACAGAAGATGTTCCATGATAGAAGGGCAAAGAGTCTGTCTGAGCTTAGACCAGGAGACCAAGTCCGTCTCCGAGACTATGATTAAAACTTTTGGATGCAGGAAGGAAATGGTGCTACCACAAGTAGCACCAAAATCTTATACTGTACAGACAGAGCGAGGAACTGAAGTTAGAAGGAATCGGAAAAATTTAAGACCTCAACTGAGTCACCAAGAAGACAACATGTCTAAATATCTCTCAACTGATATTGATACTAGTCGTAATAATAGCTGTCTCCCAGGAAAGGTCTGACATGGTTGATGAAACAGAGACTGTGTATGAGAGACCTTAAAGAGACAATCGCAAACCTGAGAGGCTCATTGAAACATGCTAGTTAACATGCCTAATATACACTATATGGACAAAAGTATTTGGACGCTTGACCATTAATCCAACCGGGACTGTAATGACATTGTATTCATATACATATACTTTAATATGGAGTGGGTCCCCCTTTTACAGTGATAACAGCTTCCACTCTTCTTGGAAGGTTTTCCACAAGATGTTGGAGTGTTTCTGTGGGAATCTGTGCCCATACATTCTGTAGAGCATTTATGAGCTCAGGCACTGATGTTGGACGAGAAGGCCTGGCTCACAATCTCCGTTCCAGTTCATCCTAAAGATGTTCGATGGGGTTGAAGTCAGGGCTCTGTGCGGGCCAGTCAAGTTCTTACACACCGACCTCATCAAACTATGTCTTTGTAGTCCTTGCTTTGTGCATTGGGGCACAGTCATGTTGGAATAGAAAAGGGCCTTCCCCAAACTGTTGCCACAAAGTTGTAAGAATAGCATTGTCCAAAATGACTTGGTATGTTGAAGCATTAATATTGTCCTTCACTTGAGATAAGGGGCCCAAACCCTGAAAAACAGCCCCATACCATTATCCCTCCTCCACCAAACTTCACAGTTGGCATAATGCAGTCAGGCAGGTAACGTTTTCCCGTTATCCACCAAACCCAGACCCTTCCATCTGACTGCCAAAGAGAAGCGTGATTCATCACTCCATAGAACACGTTTCCACTGTTCCACAGTCCAGTGTCGGTCTGCTTGCACCATTCCATCCGTCGCATGGCATTGGTCTTGGTGATGTGAGGCTTGCATGCCGCTGCTCAGCCATGGAAACCTATTCCATTAAGCTCCCAAGGCACAGTTTTTGTGCTTACATTAATGACAGTGGAAGTTTAGAACTCTTCAGCTATGGGATCAGCAGAGCGTTGGCGACTTTTACAAACCATGCGCCTTAGCAATTGTTGACCCCACTCTGCGATTTTATGTGGTCTTCCGCTTTATGGCTGAGTTACTGTTGTTTATAAACGCTTCCACTATCTAATAATATCACTCACAGTTGACCGTGGAATATCCATCAGGGTTAAAATTTCACAACCTGTCTTATCGCAAAGGTGGCATCCTATCACAGTACCACGCTTGAAGTCACAGTACCACGCTTGAAGTCACTGAGCTCTTCAGAACGACCCATTTTGTATCACAAATGTTTGCAAATGGAGACTGCATGGCTAGGTGCTTGATTGTATACACATCTGGCAACAGGTCTGATTGAAACACCTCAATTCAATAATTAACAGGTGTGGCCAACTACTTTTGTCCATATAGTGTATATATACATATATAGAGAGAGTGCGACAGTTTTAAAAAAATAAAAGTAGTGTTATAGAACTGAAGTGTATAGGGCTTATTTTCAAGAAAAGAGAATATGATGTTATTGCAGAATTCATATATGCATGATATTTGTTGACATTCCCTTGCTAGTTAAATAATGAGTCTTTACTGATGGTCCCAGGACCAGGGGGTGGCTGGGAAATGTTATATGATGTTGTAGTTCTGTAATAGCTGAATAAAGATAGCACATAGTGTTACCCATGCTCCAATGTTCTTTAATGAACAAGAAGCACAAGCAAAACAGGGGGCAGGGCCAAAATAATACGATTCACGGGGCCAGCACCACTCACACTTGACCTCTCCTCTGTGATCTCCTTGACCTTTTGTGGAGTAATATTATTTAGTTTGGTTGTCCTGGGTAACACATTACTATGGAGCTTTGGCCTATCCCCTTCACTTCAAACTCCATTTTTCGTTATCTTGTTACTATGTTGCAGGTAGTTTGGTGATGATGTCACCGTTATTGTTTAATGCTGCTGTAATGCTTGCAAAGTTGCAATGTATAAGGGGAGGTGTAGCTCTTGTAAAAACTATTTCTGTAGTCAAAGTAATAAAAATAAAAAAAAAATATGAACACATTTCTTGGACAAATATTAGCTTTATTACAGCTATTACTTAAAAATAAAATGAAATCTGGTTTGAAGCAAAGCCCCCTTTAACAGGATTTAGATTTACTGCGGTTTTTCTACAAGATTCCAACTGAGATTTCACACTGCGACGAGCACTCTCGAGATGAGAATGTTCAGCAAGTACTTCCTCTAAACAATGAGATCGAGCTGTAGCAAAACAACTTTATTCGTCAGCTTCTCATTCTCCGACAACCGCTTTTTGTGGCTGTGTGTCATCCAATTCAGAGACAGTTCTGCTTGCCGCTGTGGCAGCGTCTGTTGAAGTTCCATGGTCACTTATCAGTAACTTTCTCTCATATAGAGTTATTGTTGGATTTATATCTCCATGTGTTACTTGTGCGATTCTTTAGCCTCAGACATCTCTCTCAGGAGCTGTGGAACTTGAGTCTGCTCCACATAACCCTTACAAAGCTTACTGTAGTTTCAGCATTTATTTTCCAACTCCAGAACATGGATCTGTTTAAGTTCATAGGCTTAGAGCGGCTTTCTGGTTGGAGAAATCTCTTGGAAAGATTTCACCTTTGACCTCACATCCAGCTACTCATCCGCTCTACACATTTATTGCTCAATCCTTTCTCCTGTTTTATGCATTTTATTAAAGATCTGCCACTTTTTTTTACTTCCTTTTGACATGACATTTTAGTGCCTGTGAGTGGTTAGTATACTCACATACAGTCAGCTTTATTACATTCCTCTTGAAATTGCACAACACGTTTTTGCAGTATCATCCTGGAATAAACATACTGCTACTGCAAGTTTTCACTTGGATTCACTGACTGCAAGCTAAGTCTGTAGCGCCCCCCATTGACTTTACCCTGCAACTGCAACTTTTGCTGAATTCTGACAGGCATCATAGTCAACTCTCTTTCCAGTCATTGGACAGTTTATCTCAATGCAGACTTTTCAGATTTTAGTAACAATTGTTTGTATAGCACATATATATTATACAGCGCTTTACAGAGAATACATCAACCACATCAGTCCCTGCCATGTGGAGCTTACAATCTAAATCCTCTAAAATACAGGGACACACTTTTTTTAGTGCGAAAAAGTGAAAACACAAAAACTGCACAAGGGTAAGGTAACTTCAGGCTAAAGAAGAAGAGGAAACTTCTATCCCTGACCCTCCACAAACATAAGGTCACTTAAGGGGGAAAGGGTCTTCATCCTTACCCTCTTTGTTGCAAAGCTAGGCGGGGTCCTTTGCCCTGGGTTCCACTAAAATTCGGGGCAGAAAATTGAGGGGAAAAGTAGGGGACATCAGGGAGTGTAAAACTCATGGCCACACCCCAGCTCGCCCCTAGATTTTGATGATCATCATCTTCATCATCAACATTTATTTATATAGCGCCAATTCCGTAGCGCTTTACAATTAGGAACAAACATTAATAAAACAATACTGGGTAATACATACAGACAGAAAGGTAAGATAACCCTGCTCACAAAGTTACAATCTATGGGACAATGGGAGTTTGAAGCACAAGGGCATGTGCTACATCATATTGCACACTGGACCAGCTAGAATGCAAAGGAAAAAGTATTGAGTGGGCTGTGTGAACAGTCACACAGCAATGTTGGTCAGAGGGTTGTTTTCTTGTGTTAGCTGTGTAGAGGGTGGTAATAGGGTAATCTAGGGAGATTAAGATGGTGCTTGAGGAATATTATAAGCTTGTCTGAAGAGGTGGGTTTTCAGAGAATGCTTGAAGGTTTGAAGATTAGAGGAAAGTCTTACTGTGCGAGGGAGGGAATTCCACAAAGTGGGTGCAGCCTGAAAAAGTCCTGTAACTGGGAATGGGAGGATGTAATGAGAGTAGAAGAGAGACGCCGATCTTGTGCAGAACGGAGGTGTCGAGTAGGGAGATATTTTGAGACAAGTGATCAGAGCCCATTAGTGCGCCCACTCACCATCATACGTAAGAAATAAAACTAACATATTAAGTGCAAGGAGAAAAATAAATTAGTAATAAGGGGTGGTACAGCCCCAGGCTTCCCAGTCAAAAGGCGCACAAAGGGTCGATGGTGTAAACAAAAATGTTGGATTAATGTACTACATGCCTTACCCTGTCACAGTGAGGGTGACCAATCCCCCATGGGATTTTACAGCACCCTTGGATCCTTACTCTGGGGCCCACTTTGTCCCGGGCTTTCCATCAGCCTTTGGCCAGAGGATCAAGGTAGTCTGTCCATTTTGGGAGTTCCTCACCATACCTTCCCAGGACAGAACGACGCTTGATCTTAGCCAATAAGTCAAGAAGTATGGGAGGAAAACTAAGCACCCGGAGGAAACCCGCACAAACATGTGAAGAACATACAAATTCCACACAGATAGGGCTATGGTCGTAATGAAACCCCTGTCCCTGATGTGGTGAAGCAGCAACGATAATCAACATGCCACAGAGCTCAAGAGGGTTTTTTATGAAACATAATTTTTTTTAGGTAATTCTGTGAATGGTTTTGCGTAGCAAGATGGCAGCATGTGCAGAGGAATTGGGCCCAGTAAGCAAATTGCCTAGTTTTACAGAGCAGTAGAAAAATGATATTTTATTTTGCAAAGCACTGAGCTGGCGGGGGTCAGGTCCTCTAAGTTCAGCAAAGTAATGCAATTGTAGGTCCAGTTTGCCCAATGTAAGAAAAACTTTCAATCACACAAAGGGGTAGATTCAATTGGCCACGACGTTCTGCGGAACATCGCAGCCGCGCTTTATTACCGTTACTACAGTTAAAAGAAACGCATATTTTTGGTCGCATCTCTATGCAGCACGAGCAGTAATCGGCGTTACTTCTGTCAGAAAATATCTGCATGAAGTGTCTCGTGGAACCTCGCGTTGGTATTTTCTGAATTGAATCTGCCCCTAAGTGATGTATGTAATAAAAGCTCTCTTGAGAAATGAGGGTAAACCTTGCAGCTTTTGAAGAAGAAAACCAAGAGAGTTTATTTTTATGAAAGGGCTGGGTCTCCAGTGGTTGGAGGTTGGGATGTCTGCACAGTGCACCTCTGGAGAGTTTCCTGCCTGTCTGCAAACCTCAGTGTACTTCTAATTTGTGGACGCTGCCTAGGTTGTGGGTGTCCTAGATTCTTCCCCCTCATGTACAGACCCAATCGCCAACCTAGGGGTAAATGTATCAAACGGAGAGTTTTCCAGCAGGTTTGAAAAACCAATCAGATTCTAGCTATCATTTATTTAGTATATTCTACAAAATGACAGCTAGAATCTGATTGGTTGCTATAGGCAACATCTCCACTTTTCAAACCCGCAGGAAAACTCTCAGCTTGATACATTTACTCCCTAGTGTGGAGTGGGGTAAGTGGCATCTTCTATCCTTCGGGAGTATGGTGCTGGGCAGTGACATCATAGCCTAATGCCACAGTCCTGCCCATTACAAACATGGGGGAGCAGTAGCTTCATAAGTAAGAAGCCGCCAGCTTTTGCCCCTCCATGATTTCGAACAGTGCTCAGTATGGGGTGAGGGGGGGGGGCACATCGGTGACAATGAAGCCGCCGAATGGGTGGCATAATGTCCCTTGTGCAATATTTTAGGCACCATGGTTGGCCTCGTGGTAGCACCAGCCCTCATTCTTCAGAGAGGAGGTCTGCACTTTAAAGCCCACTGGGAGAACCATCTGTGTGCACTGATACAAAATTGAGGCGTTTTGTGGTTCTCATCATAAAGGAGTTCCTATGACTTCACAATCCATACTAGTTCTCTGGGACCCAAATCTTAGAAAGAGAGCTACAGAAAAACGAGGGGGCGCAGAAAGAGGGATACAGAAAAACGAGGGGGCGCAGAAAGAGGGCAGCAGTAAAGTCTGTACAGCATTCTGCTTTAGACATCAGTGCATCTGGACTGCAGCCTTGCCAGCCAGCCAGCCAGGAGGAGGTAAGAGTCATCATTTGTATTTTACAATTGTCAAGTGTGTGAGGGGCAAGAAAGGGACTAAATCCATCTTAAGAATCTATATATATATATATATATTTCATAAAGGATTAACAAGATGTGAGTTCCGATACCTTTTTTTTTTTTTACAAAAAAGCACTGTATATATATCTGACAAACTGTTACTGAAGCGCGGTGCGGATACTTGCAGTAGGATGACCTCACGGAACAGCATAATCTGTAATTATGCGCCAACATCGCAGTGCGATGCACAGCGGCAACCGCAAATTAGCAGCAGGTCAGACACTTGTGTCTCATTAATGCAGTCGCTCCCAAAGTTCTCTAGATAGCAACGCTCTGGACAAATCGAGCAAACCAGTCAGCAGCGGGTACAATGCAGGTTCAGCGTTCTGCAGCAGCAAGAGGAGTGCAACAGTCAACAATACAAAAATAATAAAGGAGTCAGAAGCGGCACAGCGCATGGCCGAGATAATGGTTTCAGCAACAAGTGTTCAAACAATAAGATAGCATTGATCAGTGCTTATGATAGCGATGGTCTCAGGTGAACAGGTCGGTATTCAGAAGTATCGAGCTGGCATGGCCGCAAAAAGCCACAAGATGTCTAGGTGCAAACAAAGGTACAAAAGTCAGAGTGACAGCAGCAGGAATCAATACAAAGCGGGTCCATATACAAGATACAGGTTACAGGACGCTGAACACTAATCTAAGAGACTCAATAACTGGCAAGGAATCCTTGTACTGACTGGGTCTTATAACCAACAGTATTTACTCAGCACCTGCATAGAATCAATGTTCATCAAGCCACACAACTAAATAACCCTTTCTCTGTTTCCTTAGTCCTAACCCAGCTGACAATCTGGAGAAAGTCTGTGAGCCATAGTCTCTAGCATATCTCTTGTAATTTCTTAATGGAAAATTTCACTGTAGGCCTCTGAGCCTCAGATACCATCATAGCTGAAACAGTCCGTGACAGAGAGATCCAGAAGTTGAGTAATCCTCTGGTCTCGTGGAGGAGCAAAGCATGAATCTCTCCAACAGCAGCTACTTAGTCAGGGTTTTTCCTGAGGAAGCAGATGGGTAATTTGTCAAACGCATAGAAGTTGCTGTTATTAGGGAGAGTCACAATTTTGTCCAACGCAAGAAGTTTTTTGGGACTTCCATAATATTCAGTGACCCGTGGACTCTTTTTTTTTTTTTTTTTTTTTTTTTTTAAATTAAATAATTAATATTTTTGCTGTTTGCATTTTTAAATCAATGTTAAAGGTTTTCATTATTAGCTGATGTTAGTCTCTTCATGTCCATTATGATTTTTCCAACAGGAGATGGTTTTGTCAATCCATAGAATGTTTAATTTCACCAGTTTCGCTCAGATCATAAAACAGTTTGGTTACAGTGTCTCTCAGACTTATTTCATGCGCATACACCCCATTCATTGAAAAAAAACCATTAATTTCGCAATTTTTGTTCAGCTTGCTCAAGTTATAGTACTCTCTGGATCAACATAAGAATTATTCAGCTGAATCACATTACAAGACATCAGTTTCAGTGCCAGTTTTGTTTCCTGCATTGATTTTATGTTTTTGCATCATCAAGCTACCAGCCGAGATCCGATACTTTTATTTATTTATTTTTATTACTAACCTAATTAAGTTACCTATTGGCTGAGGAATAATTTGAATGGTGGTTAAAGCCCACACTTCAAGAGGAGAGCCTCAACCAGATATATGAATGTATGGGGCGCCCTTAAAATCTCACTTTCCCCTACTCCTTGGCTTAAATCAGGAACCCCCCTCAAGGGTGGTTTTATGTAATTTGGCACAGTGCTAGGAGTGTGCCCCTTTGATCTCATTTTGCAACCCAGATTGGCTGGCCGCAGTGACCTGCCTGCATGACCTATGCAAAACGTTCCAGTCCTTTCAGTAACTCTATAGTTGCTTTTTTGCATGCCTAATGGGCTATGCCATTTTCGTCTAGGAATCAAATGTAAGTTAAGCCAATTGATGTCCTTTTGCCTAGATTGTTGCCACCCAGTTGAACAACTATATCTAGTGGCCCAAATTGGCTTCCTGACACTTTTAGCCTGAGGTTGAAAACTTCCTGTTGCACAACCCATGGGCAAGTATTAAATATTAAATTGAAATTGTTAAACTAAATGTAAAGTTTTCTGGATCTAGAGGGAGAAGCCTGAATGCCGTTTCAATACTGGACCCTGCATTGTTCTTTGTTCATTGCATCATTATCAGACCCCCCTTCTCGATAAGACCAGCGCTGTGTAAGCCTAAACTTGTCTGACGCTAAGTGAAAAATAATTAATAATTATGGGGTGCTCCTGCGTGGATTTCGGATTATGCTGCGATGCTCCTCTTACCTTCCTCTCTACTGATGGTTTGAAACACTCTGTAAAACACCAGGTTATAAATTCTGTTTCTCCCATCTTAGCCATGTATCTTTAGGTTTTATGTTTGCTTAGAGCTTCTGGAGTTATTAAGTTGCCATCCTGCTCTTTTGAAAGCCTAAACCTGAGATTTCCTTGATTACATTGTTTGCCGTTAAATTAGAAGCATGTATCAGTGTTCTGCCCTTGCGTGCTAGACCACAGCGCTGTACAGAGAACTCACTCACATCAGTCCCTGCCCCATTGGAGCTTACAGTCTACAGTCAATTTTGATATCAGCCAATTAACCTACCAGTATGTTTTTGGAGTGTGGGAGGAAATCAGAGCACCAGGAGGAAACCCACGCAAACACGGGGAGAGCATACAAACTTCACACAGATAAGGTCATGGTTGGGAGTTGAACTCATGACCCCAGCGCTGTGAGGCAGAAGTGCTAACCACCGTGCTACACGTCTCTTGCATCCTCCAAGGGATGTGTGTTCCAGCCAAACTTCAATATCCCTACTGCCAAAATGTATAACTTTTTGCCAATGATGCTTCCTATGAAAAGTCTTGTCACTTGCTCTCCACATATTCTAACAGGACAGAATTGATTGAGGCTCTGGTTTTGACCTTTAAGTACACAGCAGTTGCTGCTTAGCAGTCACTGCTACTAATTGTTATAAAGAGCAACATTGTAATTGCAGAACGCTACACAATTCACATGGCTCTGAACACAAAAGTGTCTAGTTACACAGTTGCACATATTTATGAATTATATTATTATATGGGATATTTGACAAGCGCAGGACTGATATTGAAACGCTCTATTTTACCCTATATTTGAAGAGAAGTTCTCAATAATTCTAACCCGCTATGAGAAGTTCTCAATAATTACAGCTGCATATATGAAACTCGGACATTATATGCAGAAATTGGCAATATGTCATCAGTGAAGGACTGATGGTTATTTGAATGCAAGTACAGATTACTTCTCTATTTAAAAACATCTATTTGAAGGTGAGAACTCACAATCCAATGAATTAACCACATTTACATAACTACAGTAAGTGAAATTTAATTACTATAGAGCTAAGCAACAGACGACAAACAATTCAAATATGAATTGATGTCAAATATTTTGAAAAATAACTATAATAATTATTATTTGTTTATACAGCACCTTTCTCCCAATAGGACTCAATGCACTTTACCATGTCGCAGAGGAAGAGGCAGCCTTCGTGGGCATTATAACCCGCTATGCTAAGTAATCATTAACATTTATTGAGTATTATTAGTATCTCAATAGAAATTTGGATCTCCTAAATCCAGTTCTCAAGCCATATCCATGCTTGTTCACAGGTGACTAAATCAAAAATCATTGAGGCATTAATAAAATAAACTTTATATAAGCAGATATCCTTAAAACCTTGAAGGGGGTGCAGGGGGGACTTGATGACTGGAATTGGGAGAAAAGAATACTAAATCTCAACTTAAATTCTGATTACAAAAACTGAATATTGTTCTATTAATGCTCTCTTGGGAAGGTCACTCTTCCCCAATTACTTTTTAGTTTTCTGTTCCTGTAAATCCCCCCCCCCCCCACACCCCCACTTCCTTTAGTAAAAAAAAATTCAAACAAAGAATGATCGAATCCCATCACCCGGGGACACCCATGCTTGTGTTTGTCTATAGTCAACGCTACAAGGACCAACATAACACAGCTGTGGTGCTTGCCATATATATATATATATATATATATATATATATATATATATATATAGGAGACCCATTAATGATTATGTCAGACCGAGAGTGTTGTTTAAAGCTCTGCAGAAAAATCTGTAAAGTGTGTGATGATTGCAGGAATGTAAGAGTTTAGTTGCAAAGTGAATATTAAAGATTTTCAAAGAAGTCTTTCTTTAGATTCAAATCTGGTGCCTGAGGCTAATCCTGGAAAAACAGCCATCATGTTAAAATTTGATTGTTTTCATGTTTATATTGAGTGTAGGATTGGGGAAAGGGAAGGCTTTGGCAGGACTTGGTCAGCTTAACGGGTATTGCACAATACTTTACTAATATTATAATCCTGGGACAGGAAATTCACATTTTCTTTTTAAAGGGGAAACAACAGACATCTGTACTTAATTTACTTTACAGTGTGTTTGTATCTAATTACAATTTAAATGGAAAAACGTCACTTTCACATTTTATTAATAACTGTCAAGACTCAATTCTCCCTTGTGTATATAACACTTTATTACAATATATATATATATATATATATATATATATATATATTTGCATTATCCCTGATTTATTGTCTTGTAGTGCTATCTGTCTTACCTCTATTATATAGGCAGAAATGGTATTAGGCGCAATGGGTGTGTTATAAAAGGACGCTTGTGTATATAAATCTCTATCAAAAGTGATAATGAATGGATAACGAATGACCTGTGTAAACACAATGGGGCTCATTTAAAGTAAGACACATATGTGTGTTTCTTGCATAGGATCCGCATTATTGTACTGCGCATGCGCACCAAATGTGTGTACGCATACCGCAGTGTATACATTCATGCGTTTCTTTGACTTGTTTCTCCCTATACCAGGAGAGGTGGCACGCGGACAGGAAGGGGCAGACAAGTAACTTGAGAAAGATCCAAATAAGGATCGAAACGCGTTGCAATTTGGATGTGGTGCTGTATGTGAACATACTTTTGGTGATAAGCAGAAGATATAAATCCTGGGACTCTATACAACAACTAATTTACATGCGATTACCGGGAACAAATCTGGTAGGAAAACTTGCAGCTCCCTTAAGGGATTTCTATGTTTTTAATCTTTTATAATGTGAGTGTGATATATTAGAGAAAATTGTACATGTGGAAGTGTTATGGTAATATGCCTACATTGCGTTTTTCCTCCTTTTCTCTCTCTTGGAGCTAAGCTTCTTTAAAGTGACGGGAGTGAGAACTGGAAATATGACGACTAAGGACATTCATCCAATGCAAGGTGCTTCTCAAGATATAATTAACGTAAGCAGACACACAGAACTGGGGGTTAAGGAGAATTTGTCTATGTTTACACCTGATTGGGCCCTTGCTGTGTACACATTTGGGAAGAAGGGAAACTAGTTGGAACACGTAGTGTTGGGTCTCCCAGTCTTTATATGACATAGTTCACCATACATTTTTTTTATATGGAATTCCCTTACCAATTGTACAAATAGGCTACTCAAGTTTTCTGGACAAAACCATGTTGCAATGCAAGGGGTGCAAATTAGTTTATTAGTTTGCATATAAGGAAAATACTGTCTGTGTTTTCATGTAGCACACAAATATTTGATAGCTTATTTGTACACTGAAATTTAAAGTTGATCTAGGACATAATCTACCCCAATTATAAATCTGCAATCACATTTTAAATTTACTTCCCCCTCCAATGCAACATGCTTTTCCTTTACTCGCTTATTTTTGTTTAACTTTCCTTAATGAATCAGGCCCATTATTACTGCTGTTCATCCATTTATTGAATACTGCCAATATTTATTGCATATAGATATTGTCATATCATATTGACATTTCAAATTTTATTACTGCTCATTATAGTTCAGATAATTTTACTCTTCCAATTTATTGTAGCTTTTTCATCCAGCCTTCACATTAGTCTTCACCATATCACATTTATCAGTGACTAAACTTGTTGTACGTCAACAGATTACAGGCCCATGAGTTACAAGACCTTATAAAAAAACGATGCAAGTGTCCTGTTGTCATGAGGTTAGCAAAGAAGCCACTTCTCTCCAGGAAAGGTGAGCGCTACCATCAGTCCTGTGTCATGCCAACAGTAAAGCATCCTGAGATCATTCATGCATGGAGTTTCTTCTCAGTCAAGGGAGTGGGCTCACTCACAATTTTGCCTAAGAACACAGCAAATTTTGGGTCCATGGCCAGTTAACTCCCCAGATCTTAATCCCATTGAGAACCTGTGATCAATCCTCAAGAGGCGGGTGGACAAACAAAAACCCAAAACTCTGACAAACTCCAAGCATTGATTAGGCAAGAATGGGCGGCCATCCGTCAGTATGTGACCCAGAAGTTGATTGACAGCATGTCAGGGCGAATTGAGGAGGTCTTCAAAAAGAAGGGTCAACACTGCAACTATTGACTCTTTGCATAAACTTAATGTAATTGTCAATAAAAACCTTTAATACTTATGAAATGCTTGTAATGTTACTTCAGTATACCATAGCAACATCTGACAAAAAGGACTAAAAACACTGAGGCAGCAAACTTTGTGAAAACCAATACTTGTGTCATTCTCAAAACTTTTTACCATGACTGTAGAGACAGAGTGATGAGTAACAAAGTAATCACTGCATTATATAGTGAAATTAAGGGAAATGAAAGTTTGCTAAAAAAAATAAAATGTGAAGACACAAAGAGACGAGACAAAATAACTTTACTCAATCTGGGATAGAATGTTGCAGGAACCGTTTTTTAATCACATTCCAGTAAGAACTCCCCAGTGCTCGTCCTACACTATTCAGTGTTCCAGTTATCTTCTGAGACTTCCCTTTCACCTTATAGAACAACAGGTGCGGGAAACTCCCCTGACATCACCTGAGAATTCTAAAACTTTGAAGGTGAAGACACTAAAGTTCAAAAGAGCAAAGTAGCGACCTAAATCAGCAAGGTAAAGGTACTTTAATTTAGACAGTTAAAGTCGTGCCCCTAATTTGTATCCAAATCTGATCAACATTTGAAATGCCAAATAAACAGTATCTACATCACATTTCACAGCACCAACACATGAAATGTGAACCTGTATTTTGTCTTGATCACATATTATATGGGCAGCACGGTGATTTAGTGGCTAGCACTTCTGCCTTACAGCACTGGGGTCATGAGTTTAATTCCCAACCATGGCCTTATCTGTGTGGAGTTTGTATGTTCTCCCCATGTTGCGTGGGTTTCCTCCGGGCGCTCTGGTTTCCTCCCACAATCCAAAAACATACTGGTAGGTTAATTGGCTGCTATAAAAATTGACCCTAGTCTCTTTCTCTCTCTCTCTCTCTGTCTGTGTGTATGTTAGGGAATTTAGACTGTAAGCTCTATTGGGGCAGGGACTGATGTGAATGAGTTCTCTGTACAGCACTGCGGAATTAGTGGTGCTGTATAAATAAATGATGATGATGATTTGTATTTATTTGTTAATGTTTATTTATATAGCGCCCGCTTGTTCTAAATGGAGAACAATACAATAATAAAACACAGACTATCAATTAATGAGCAAAGAAGTAAGAGGCCCCACTCGCAATCAATTTGAAAACAGGAGTTGGATACATGAGGGTAAGTACCACATACTGCGTATTGGTCCTGCTAGATGGCAATGGGAGATAGTCCTTAGTGGGGGAATATATTTCATAATACAATGTTGAGTAAAGAAGAAAAATAAATGTAGGTTTGAGCAAACTGTGTTTGTGTGAGATTCCTCCGGGTGCTCTGGTTTCCTACCACAATCCAAAAACATACTGGTAGGTTAATTGGCTGCTATAAAAATTGACCCTAGTCTCTTTCTCTCTCTCTGTCTGTCTGTGTGTGTTAGGGGATTTAGACTGTAAGCTCCAATGGGGAGGGATTGATGTAAATGAGTTCTCTGTACAGCGCTGCGGAATCAGTGGCACTGTATAAATAAATGGTGATGATGATGATGATAGCGACTGGCAGAGCAGCAGTAGAAGAACATTTAGCAAAGATAACTAGTTTGCCCACTGCATTCAAAATAGATTGTAGAGGTGACAATCTGGTTAGGGGAAAACCAGAAAGGAGAGAATTGCAGTAGTCAATGAGATTCTGAGTACAAGAACTGAAGTTTTTGCAGTGTCTTGTGTGAGATACAAGCATAGGGGTTTCTGAGGTATAGGTAACAGGATTTGGATACAGATTGCATGTGGGAAACAAAGGACTGTACTGACTCATAGAGGAGAGAACTGAGCCTTGTGGTACGCCATCTGATAGAGGAAGTGCAGAGATGGTGGATATAGAGAAACAAACACTGAAGGAGCGGTGTGATAGTATAATTAGAACCAGGGTAAGACGCTGTCCTGTAGGAGTAGGGAATGTAATATTTTATGCAGAGTTGTGAGTCCAGGAGATCTAGAAATGAGTCTTTAGATTTGGCAGTGATCAAATCACTGACCACCTCAGTCATTGCAGTCCCTGCATCATGCTATCAGGATCAGTGGAGGTAGCCATGGATTTAACCATGCCGCTGAAAACACCAAGGGGTAAATGTATCAAGCTGAGAGTTTTCTGGCGGGTTTGAAAAGTGGAGATGTTGCCTATAACAACCAATCAGATTCTATCTGTCATTTTGTAGAATGTACTAAATAAATGATAGCTAGAATCTGATTGGTTTTTCAAACTCTCAGCTTGATACCTTTACCCCCAGGTGGGAACTTGTGATTGGCTGTGATGCCATCAGCAGGTACAGTAAATGAAGCTCAATCAGAACCATCATTGTCTTGCAAAAACTTTGCAGACCAGTTTACAATACTGAATTTAAGAGCTGCAGGACCAGCTGAAGACCTCTCAAGGTGGAATCTTTTCCACAGTTCTTCTCTCATGTGTGTGCTAACCCAATGTACACTATGAACGCACCTGGTGCAGTTTTTTAAGTAGAAAATAATCAAAGCTCATTCAGTAGCTGAAAAAAATATTTTGGCGAAAAAACCAAGTTGTTGTTCAGGATAGTTGCAAACACAAGTAGTGTCTGTAGATTTGACAAAAGTAAATATAGCAGGTTATCAATCTGTTATATATGTGTAACCTGCCTCAACGTCTCCCCATTTCTAATAACCCTAACACAGTCCCTAATCATGAAAAGTTGCAAAAGGATAGATCATATCCCTGCCCTTCCATCTCACCTCTATGTGTCTATCATGTATAAATCGTCACATGTAGGGCAAGCTGCAGTTTAAAAGAGAGCTTAGGGTGTACTTCCGACCATATTCAAATCCGAGCCGATCTCAAGATTTTGAATTGCATCTAGCTGTAAGTACGCTCTGCCTAAACGGTACTTGCCATGTATAGACAGACAGAACAGACTGCAGAATACATACAAGCAATATAGGGTCACAACAGAATGTATACAATAAAAAAATAAGATAAAATAAATGAACAACTCTAAACAGTATAATCATTCATAAATGTGGTTGGTTGAAAAAAATATTTTATACAATAATTTTTTAGAGATTTTTTAACATTACATACATAAATCAAGTTCTTAATGCTCCGGCTGGATCCTCCTGAACTCTTTGGATCAGGACTGATGGGTAATGCACAGAGCGTTGACTCAAAGTTATGCTCAACACAGGGAGATGGATTAGTGTGTTAGCTTTAATCTGTAGGTGACGGGAATACAGCAGGTACAGACATCTCAGAGTGTTTAAATAGCTCCTACAAGAAATGTTACACACAACCCTCACTCCAAGTAGATGTTATACCAAACCTGCCTATTCTATACCATACTTGCCTATTCCTGGAATATCCAGGAGGCTCCTGAATTTTGTGAAGCCCTTCGCGAAAGAGTAGGCATCCTCCCAGATGTGATGGACGTGGGGCTTAATGGTGTGTGGTTTTGTGTCATTAAGCCCTGCCCCTGCTATGCAATGCTGTGCTGCAATAGAGTCACCACGCCCCCTCCTACCCCCTGTCACATGACCTCTCTTTCGGAGGAGACTTTTGAAATGTCGCAAGTATGCGTTGTACTTTAAATGGGGCTTATCGTGCTTTACATACACTTTGACAAACATCCTGGCAGGGGGTAATCTCGCCCCTGTCCATTTAACCAGTCCATGTTGATTCATTTATCTATCTCAAGGAATAAGCCTGGTCCATGCTGGTTTAGTTTATAGTGCTCTCACTGACACGGGACTTTACTCTTCCCTTGTCCACGTGCTGCCGTGGTCAATAGGACTCGCCTCCCTCTCCACCCTGGTTCCACTTTGTCTGACCAGGGAGATTTAGGGCCTGGTTCAGAGTGAGACATACGCCTATGTGTGGAGCATATATTTACGTATGCTCATAATACAAACATATGGAACTGAAGCTATTCAGACATGCAACTTTCTGCCACTAATGACTCCAATGCGACTACCGGTGGTGGGGAGGGCTGTTCTAGCGTAGGTCAAGTACAGTACGGGTGTATTTGCGCAATTGCGGACTGATTTAGACTGGGACATAGTCGCAGATGTCAGGTCCCGCCCCCGCACGCTCAGTAGGTGCCAGGGACGGTTGTCTTACTTCTCTGCTTGCGCGTCCCGCTTATTATTATTTTCCGTCGGGCCTGGCATTGCGCAGTTCCCCGGGTCCTCGTTGCTAGGCAACGGGACGCTAGTTTCCTTCTCCAGTCAGCAGTCCGCTGTTCTGACCGCCGAATCCCACTGCCACCAATCAGGGTTCAGCAAACTATTTAACTATTTAAAGCAGGTGCTGACCCCATTAGGGTGCCAGAATATCTAGGTCTTCCTATGCTCCAGCGCTCCAGTCTGATCTCCTGGATTCTGACCAGGCTTTACCTGACTGCTTTTGGAAACCCCTTTGGCCTGATTATATCTCCTGGTTTGACCCTCGGCTTCCTAACTCCACTTTTGCCTGGTCCTTTGGTACTTCGTTTCTTCCTACGGTTTGACCTTGGATTGCCCGACTATGTTTGTTCACCTACTATTTAGTTAGTGGCTAACATGGAGGGCCACGACCTACATGTCTCTTGCAGTGACCCGCAAACTCCCTTGCGGGGGTCCCTAGTGAAGACCAGAGGCGTGTTAGACTCCGCCCCTCCTATCTTAGCACCGCCAATACCAGCAAGCAACCTTCAGTTCAAACAAATCTGTAACAGCAGATGTGTTGGATAAGGAGTTTTTATTTGCAGATGGTCACAGGCAGGCGTAAGTAGCGGATGAAGATGTTGACGATCATCCGAACTATCAATCTGCTTGTAATTATAGGTTTGTGAATGATTTGCAGACGCGTATTGAGACTTTAGTAGGATTTGTTGAGGGCAAACATGAAATAGAATAAAAAAAAAATGTACGTAGTGTCCCAGTGCTGCCCACTCTTACCTGCACGTGGGAATGGAGAGCTCAACATTTAAACATCACCATATTACAGTTTAAGGCGTCGTTACAGTATAAACACAGTGCACTGAGCCAGCAACATCAATAAAACATTCCTGTGGCATGTCTGGGTAGGGCATTTTAATTTGTCACAGTCATTGCAGAGTAATAGGCATCGTAGTGAAGATTACTGAAACACCGGCCAGCACTTACGAGCACGCTTAGAGCCACAAGTTGTGTCTTTAGTGAGGACTGGAAACCTCTGTGGCAGAATCCAGTTTCAGAGGTTATTTCTTAGCCATCTAGTGATGTGGTAAATAGTTATTATGCCACTGGGGTTAGGAAGGTTAGGAGAGTATTGGAAACCTTAAGTCAGTGGTCGCAGTGAAGATGTATATGGTGGTATGTCATACTGCCACTTCTACTACTGCCTTCATTGTAACACTATCACATTCCATTCACTTACATTATACATATATATATACAGTGGTAGAAGTGAGGTGTATACAGTGGTATGTCATGCTGCCACTTCTACTACTGCCTTCATTGTAACACTATCACATTCCAGTCACTTACATTATACATATATATACAGTGGTAGAAGTGGGGTGTATACAGTGGTATGTCATACTGCCACTTCTACTACTGCCTTCATTGTAACACTATCACATTCTAGTCTCTTACATTATACATATATATATATATATATATATATATATATATATATATATATATACAGTGGTAGAAGTGGAGGTGTATACAGTGGTATGTCATACTGTCACTTCTACTACTGCCTTCATTGTAACACTATTACATTCCATTCACTTACATTATATATATATATACAGTGGTAGAAGTGAGGTGTATACAGTGGTATGTCATACTGCCACTTCTACTACTGCCTTCATTGTAACACTATCACATTCCATTCACTTACATTATACATATATATATACAGTGGTAGAAATGGGGTGTATACAGTGGTATGTCATACTGCCACTTCTACTACTGCCTTCATTGTAACACTATCACATTCCATTCACTTACATTATACATATATATATAGTGGTAGAAGTGAGGTGTATACAGTGGTATGTCATACTGCCACTTCTACTACTGCCTTCATTGTAACACTATCACATTCTAGTCACTTACATTATACATATATATACAGTGGTAGAAGTGGGGGTGTATACAGTGGTATGTCATACTGCCACTTCTACTACTGCCTTCATTGTAACACTATCACATTCTAGTCACTTACATTATACATATATATACAGTGGTAGAAGTGAGGTGTATACGGTGGTATGTCATACTGCCACTTCTCCTACTGCTCTGATTGTAAAACTATCAAATTCCATTCAGTTACATATTCCATACTACCGTTTCTAAATTCCCACTTCAGTCACTGCCTTTTGTCGTCTACTGACATTAATTGGCGGTGGATATATATGTTCTGGTTATTCTATGAGAATATAGTACCGTTATTTCTGGGGCAGTTCTGCTGGGTCTGTGTTCAAATGTAAGCATTTCTTTTTCTATTTGCTTATGATCTAAATGTTAACTACCAAAGGGAGGGTATTGAGGTTGTATTTTGAAGTCCTCCTGTGTGAAGGAGCAAAACTTCGCACCCTTGTCATAGGCAAACCAAGGGGGGGGGGGGGGTTCTAGTGCCTGGAAACCCCCGTCCAAGCCTGGGGCACTGCATAATTGAGGTGGCTGGACCCTGCCCCCGCTTCACATGGCTCTGCTTGAAAAGGGAGAGCTGCGTGCACCTAAAAGTAGTGCACACAGCATTGCCCATGTATTTTATGGGGATAGAAAGAGTTGGAGAGCAGCCAAGCACTGTCTAAAAATTATAGCCACGCCCCCATGCATGCTGGCCACGCCCACTGGCGGCGTGGTGTGGAAACCCCCCCTCTACAAATCTTGCGTTTGCCCCAAGAAATCCTGCGTTTGTGTAAAGAAAATGTGCCCCACCATATTATGGAACCACTAGATCTTTTCACTTTTCGAAATAGCACTCATAAAACTGTGTTTCGATTAAACTGGCTGCTTGGACAAAAGGCTAAAATTTTAGTCAGTTGATCTGCAGTTGTGTACCTGTTTTGATTTGTGCATTGAATTAATGCTTGCATATTACACATCTGACATACAATGTTGCTCAGTTCCCTCAGAGTTTAATGCTGACACAGTTGCTCGCAAAAATGTCTGGTCATTAAATCTAATGCCAAAAAGTCACTGTACGCTCATCTGGCAGCCACTATATGTAATCATTGGCAGCCAGGGCTGTCATCATCAGCAGCTATTTATATAGCACCACTAATTCCGCAGTGCTGTACAGAGAACTCATTCACATCAGTCCCTGCCCCATTGGAGCTTACAGTCTAAATTCCATAACATACGCACACAGACAGAGAGAGGCTAAGGTCAATTTGATAGCAGCCAATTAACCTACTAGTATGTTTTTGGAGTGTGGAAGGAAACCGGAGCACTCAGAGGAAACCCACACAAACACTGGGAGAACATACAAACTCCACACGGATGATGCCATGGTCGGGAATCGATCTCATGACCCCAGTGCTGTGAGACATGAGCCCTTGATTGCAGTATGCTTGGTGTCCATTCTCTACCCAGGTGTTCTATTTTTTCTTCCACTACCTCTATTTAGATTGCTCTGTTATCATGTACAGTCTGTCATACATGACTACACTCACATGCAGAGATTATGGCGACATCCTGCTCAATGTTTTTGCTTCAGTGATCTCACCTGTTGATATGATGTAAATTAAGCTGTGTTTCCCAGGTAAGGAACAGCAGGAGGGAGGGAAAGGGGAGGATCTCAGGTACCGGACTGCCAGATTCAGCTGGAAAAAAACCAGTTCAAACTTTATTTGGTCCAGTTCAACCACAGAGGAAGGGACGGAGCCAGGAGAGAGTGTACAGGTAAGGAGGGAGCTGGAACAGAGTATACAGGTGAGGAGAGAGCTGGAACAGAGTATACAGGTGAGGAGAGAGTGTACAGGTGAGGAGGGAGCTGGAACAGAGTATACAGGTGAGGAGAGAGTGTACAGGAGAGGAGAGAGCTGGGAGAGAGTATACAGGTGAGGAGAGAGCTGGGAGAGAGTATACAGGTGAGGAGAGAGCTGGAGAGAGTGTACAGGAGAGGAGAGAGCTGGGAGAGAGTATACAGGTGAGGAGAGAGCTTAAACAGAGTGTACAGGTGAGGAGGGAGCTGGGAGAGACTGCAATGTATAATCACTGAGGGAGTTATTGTGAGCTGGTCATTCTCAGTGAACGCAGGTGAGAAAACGGACACCGGTCCTGTGAGATATACCAGAAGAACGCTGTACCAAAGTAATTCTCCAACTGCTAAGGAGAACAGAAGCATTGGCAGAAAGGAAATTAAATGTACAAAACCTCATAGACTCTACACAGAACACAGTTCAGGTTTGTTATTTCTAACATATATGTACCTGTGCTACATGCTAAGACAGTAGTGAGGGGGGGAGAGGGGGGGGTTGTGGGCAGCTGTCACCATGCCATGGGTGAGAGAGAATTTGGAAATAGTTACTAATTTGAGTCTTTAAGTCTTATGGGGGGGGGACGTAAATATATGGTTGGCAGGAATTGATTTTTTGGATCTGTAGCTCTGATTGTCCTGTGTTTTTGGATAGTGTATTTTCCGTTGCTATTTTATTTTATGTCATTTACTATTATAACATCTTGCTGAATCATGTGTTGCCTTTTTGGATTTTACAACTAAGTAGTATTTTTATTCATTTATAATATCCCTAAAAATAAATCGAATTATGTGTGTATGTTATGTGTGTGTGTACATATAAATGTGTATATGTGCATATATATGTATACACACACACATATTTATAATATTTTATAGTACCTGATAACCTATGTGTTATCACATACACATTTTCCTATTGCAGACTAAAACGATGATATTAGTGCTCACCATTTCTGAACTCATTATTGATAGATGTTTGTACATAAACATCACTTGTACATTATAACTTTAGAATGTATACTCTCCCGGAATGACTCCGAGTCAGCACTGTTGTTTGGATGGCTGCAGTCAGGGAACAATCAATTTTGCTGGTGACAATTGTGATCTTGGAGGACGAACATGTGTAAACTGTTGTCAACTAATAAACCTTCTTACCCAGGATACATAAAACGTTTATAGAAAGGGAGACTTTTCCATTAACCCTTCTATAACATTATGGAAACAAGAGATTCCAGTCCTGTGTTGCGTTTGTTTCAATATTGAGAAATAACTTGTAACATTCCACTAACTCTGACATGTCCATTTATGAGCCTCAGTGTCTCTGAAGTGTACAAGAGCCCTCTGGGCTGGACACAATTGTCAGGAAATGGACAACAATGAATGTATTGTTAGATCACTCAGTGAGATAAGGCTGCAAGTGTGTAATCTGGCGTTTGGCTTGGCTGAGCCTGGGAATTTTGACTCTTATCTACATAGCTGATCATTTATGGCTGCAAATAATGAAACCTATATTTTACTGACAATATAATGGTTCTTGTTACCAGATATTACAGACACAATATCACACTGCAGGTAATCTACTAAAAGGATTATTAAACAGTATATGTATTTAATGAAAAAGACGTATGCAGATGTACACCTCCCAGTGAGCACACAGAACTGTGGGGAATGATGATATCCCTTTTAAAGGAGTAATCTTTTTCTCTAGGTGGTAGTTGTAATTAATCCTGTGTTTGTACAGGCATAATTACAACTAAATGAGGGTTCCTTATAAACATTAGGGGCCTGAATCATTAAGGATCTTAACTTAAGAAACTTCTTATTTAAGTCTCCTGGACAAAACCATGTTACTATGCAAGGGGTGCAAATTAGTATCCTGTTTTGCACATAAGTTAAATACTGGCTGTTTTTTCATGTAACACACAAATACTTGATAGCTTATTTGTACACCTGAAATTTAAAGTTGATATTTGTGTGGTACATGAAAAAACAGTCAGTATTTAAAAACAGAATACTAATTTGCACCCCTTGCATTGTAACATGGTTTTGTCCAGGGGACTTAAATAAGAAGTTTCTTTAGTTAAGATCCTTAATGAATCAGGCCCTAGATATTTAAATCAGACAGAAAGGTTGCAGATATCTTTGTGAGGTATTACAATTCTTTACCAACTCTCAAAAAGCCTGATTTTATCAATATACATACATAAAACATGTCAATTTAAACCTAGAGAATATTGTGCAAATGTATTACTATTTCTCTACACAAATTCAATAATAATATCGGTATTGATCATTCTGCAGAGGCTCATGTTAATCTATATAAAGCTATTTATGAATATAAATGGGGACTGTCATTCAGTTTTATCAGGACAGTTTTATACAATATGTTGACCTCACCAAAAAACAAAGGTGGGGCTTCCTGATCAATGCTAGACCGGTGGCTGCGTGCAATTATACATGAGTCAATGTCAGCCATATAACTAACCACATTATACTGACACCCTAGACCAGTGGTGGGCAACAGGTGGCCTGGCGAGCCACCAGTCATCTGATGGGTATGTGAGTGGTATATGTTGGTGGTCTAGGGGCATGAGGGGGGAGATCTGATGAGCATGTGGGGGAGATCTGGTGAGCAATTGGTCTGATTGGTATAAGGGAGAGGTCTTATAGTCATGTGAGGGAGGCTTAATGGGCATATGGAGATATTTTGGGGCATGCAGTTGGGTCTGCGGAACATGTGGGGTAGTGCATGTGGGTTCTACAGGCTTGTGGGGGGTTTGAGCCCATGTGGTTGCAATTTGTGTCAAGTGAGGGGTGGAGGGTATGTGGGGATATTATAGAGCAAGAGCGGGGTCTGAGTGTCATGTGGGAGAATTTTGGAACAAGTGTTTCTTAAAGTATATCCAGCTGACTGGCATAGATCTCTCTCTCTCTCTCTCTCTCTCTCTCTCATATATTTTTGTATATATATATATATATATATATATATATATATATATATATATATATATATAGTGTGTGTTATATAATTTTTTATTATTATTTTAATTATATCCCTTTTTGGCACCAAGTTAAGTATGTATTGGTAGCAAGGTTGCATATAAGGCCACACATCTTGGCACTCCTTGACCTTGAATTATTTACTATACTCTTCAGTTTAACGAGCCGTGATGTGCGTTATATTGTCATCCAGCAGTTTCACAATGCTCCCAGTGGTATCAATGTCATGGGTTTCTGCATCACTGATCATTGCTGCTATGTTGGGTAACTTTGTTGGCAAAGTACCAGCGTGAATGCCCACCAAACTCACCTTGACCATAAAGAAACACTGTACTAAATTACATGGAAGGTGAATGAATTGCACAGTTAATCTGTTTGTCAACATTCGGCTTATTGTTTCAGTACGGGAACTGTCAGGATAGCATTATAAACCCCAGCTGCTCCTTGTAAACCAGCAATGCATTGAGTAATGCTTCAGAATAAAACATCGGCCAGACGTAAGATCCTTAGGGGCTGATTTAACAATGGGGAGGAAGCCAATTTAACAAGCATCACAGATGAATTTTTTTTTAAAATGCTTTATTTGCATTAGAATGTTTCACTGTGAATGTTTTGAATTATTTTTCACATTTTAAAAATATTTTTAAACTTTCTTTTAACGAGTGGAACCAAAAGCTCACATCGACTAAAATCCATATTGTGCCCCATAATAACGATAAAATATATTGGTGTCGCCAAAATGCCTCTGTGCAAAATATAATCCAGGAGCAAAACACCCCACCAAGAAAAAACATCACCACCCGTCTATCTGGACTCTTGTCAGCCCCTCTTATCTCTTGTCTAATACACTCATGCACCCTGAGGGAGCCTTTCTCCCGGATCCCACCGAATTCCTAGTGAAATAGGTGGAATGGGAGGAGCTCAATTCTGGTCCTGCCTCCGCAAGACGATGACGCTGAGATGACCGTGTTTTGCGGTGCTACGTCCCTTGCACTTGCCACGTGACCTCCCCTCCGGGATATCCTGGAGGGGAGGTTCTTACAGTTGTCAAGTATGAACTACCATGATAGTGAGGGGGGTGCATCCCTATGGATCCTGCATTAATTATATTGTTGCCTACTCTCCTGGAATGTCCAGGAGACGCCGGAATTTTTAGGGGTTCTAACGGACTACCGGGAGAGCAGTGCAAACTCCCACATTCTGCCCGCTTCCCTGGTGCAGCATGTGGGTGGGGCTTAATGATGTGATTCACAGTGAATCGTGTCATACTGGCCCCCCCCCCCCATATTATGTTGAAAATTGGGGCGTTTTGCAGTGGGGGCAGGGCTTAATTGCCAAGCCCCCTTGCTCTTGTCCCCATGAGATTGAAAATGTTGGTAAGTATGATTGATTAATTAAGAACAGGATAAAATAAATAGCAGTGGAACTGCAGACATCTTCTCTTCTGCTACAGCCTTACTAAGCTCCCTCTAGTGATCAGGACTGTAATTGGTTAACAATGCAGGTTCCTTCCTCTTGGTTACTATAACAGCACCCACAAACTGATCAATCTAAGGAGCTTCAGTAATATGGAGGGGGTGAAAAAATCTGATTCATATACCATACATAAATTTTTGGGTCCCATAGCAACATTTTGTAAGGGCCCCAATTTTGCTATAGGGGCCCACAAATGCCTAATTACTGCCCTGGTATTCAGTGCAAGTGTGACAGAAACTCTGTGTTTACTCTGCTACACGCAGGTACAAGGAGCAGGTAAAGTTGAAATTCCTGTGTCTGATGTACTAAACATCTGTCAATATGCCCCTATCCTAAATATCTGTCAAACAGGTAGGGGAACATTGTCAAATATGATAAATTTTAACTTTATTATATATTTGTAGGCACAGACTTAGGGGTACATGCTACAAAATGAGAGCTGTGAAATGATTGGTTGCTTTAGTATTCCTTAGTATTAGCAAATCTACCCCTTGGTGTATTACAAGTTCTCCCAGCGTTAGTTGGAGCTCTGACCTTTACAGAGCAAGAGGTAAACAGCTCTCAAATACCAGTAATAGCAAAGTTTTCACATTTTCCTTTCAGCTGAGGAATCGCATATTATTCATCGCTAATATCCTATTGCAAGGTTTTCATGTTGAGTCACTAAGAGTCATCTATGTAAATGGTGAGACTGCTGGACGTACAAGAAGAACCTGCACTCCTCCACAGAAGCATCACAGATCAAACCGTAATAGGTCTATAAATAGAATAATAACAAGTTCTGTGTCCTTACCACATTGGATTAAGAACAATAATTTATTCGTAGGATGATTCACAATCATTAACATTTCTTGCCTGTTTTCCCTACTGATTGGAACAGTGGTTCTAATTTTAAAGGAGCACATTCATATTATTTAATTTTAAACAGTCATTTGCACACAGCAGCGGCAGCCATTTTGTGTACTGAACCAATATTAATCAAAATATCATGTGACCTATAAACTCGCCAGTGACATGGCCGATGCGCTAACTGACTAATATTCATGATGCCATTGGCTTCTAGTGAATTCATAGCCGGCATTTTCATCAATGTGGGTCAAGCTCACAAAATGTATTGGGATTATGTAATCGTTCTTATCAGTCCCTGCCCCACTGGAGCTAATATTCTAAATCGGACTTTCCCCACTCTCCCAGAATGTGCAGGAAACTCCCAAATTCCTGCGGGACGGGGGCCTTGATGACACGATTGCATCATTTTTACCCTCCAGCAGCCTCTTGCAGTCAGCACTCCAAAGTAACAATATGGGTATCCTTCAGAGTATATCCTCCCGCAGTATTACCGCTACCGTTTATCTAGACAGTCCTGTGTCACCCAGCCTGGGCTGATGACTCACACAGACCCTGTCCTTGTAGGGTTTCCTCTGGCAGCACCACTATGCCCGGCCCTGAGGGTTTCGTGCTGTTGTCTTGTACATCAGGATCCTCCAAGATAGAATTATTCCATTGGAATTGTGCTCTCCTTGTATACCTGACTGTCTACTCAGGGAGTAGGGTCAAGATTTCTGAATCCTCCCCCTTTCAGCAGGGGTCTATCAGTGAACACTTAAATAATGTAACTGTTAGACATATCGTCTCTGTTACCATGACTGTACAATGGAATGGCTTTACTGAATTAGCTATTTGGTTGGCTACACTAAACTAAGGGTTATAATAGTACATTAGAGAATAACATGACACTTCGCGCTTGCGTGAAACATTAAGAAATTTGAGACATTGGGGGGAATTCAATTCCCCCCAGAATACCGCTGTGGTTATCCTATTACTGTTAATATGGTAAATTTAACACTGAGGGAGCCGCAAGCAAAAAGCCGGCATTGAAATGACCGCATTAACGGTAATTATGCACACTATTACCGTAATATTGGTAATAGTGCACAGGCTGCGTTACTCTTTACAGTAACGCGGTCAATTGAAACACCCCCCCCCCCCCATTGTATCTGCAGCGTTACACGTTCTAAGTCTAAGATACATATTGATACAATAACATTTACATTGATACATATTAATACATTTCCCAATGCTATTTCAGCTGGTATAATACTGTGGGGACACACTGCACATTATCTGGATGTACAAGTTGACTCAGATAATTAATGTGGGCTTCCAGCTAACTATCTTAACAATCCCTCAGACATTGTGATTACATAATTTACATTAATAACAAGCCACGCCTCATAACAATGGACATTTGAGACACATGATAATTACCTTATATAACACAACTACCTAAATCTCCATCCTGTCATGCAATATGGCTTCTGTTGTCCTGCTCTTTTCACACAATGGGGTAACAGTCTTTATATTTCCAATACATACAATACTGCAGGTAATAGCAAGGACAAAATGTGCCTAATGACATGAAACAAAAATATGCATAATACACCGATGCTCTGGTGTATATACTTAGACTGGGCCAGAGATTAAAAAGTACAATAGACTGTGATAAATGGGTGATGAATTAAAAGTCCTCAGTCCAATAGGCCCCGGTTTCGTCACAAAGCCATTCCACTATCTTCTCTATATTGGGTTATTTAATTACAACATACGTGTACTAGGTTTGTGATATAGATAATAAATTATGTTTGGATTACAATAGTTCGATTTTTCCTTGTCTGAACTTTATATTCCAGCCCAGCATTAAGGGACATTTATGAAAGCGCAAAATTGCAGCCAGCAGAAGCGTTGCACTCACAGCGTATCATTCAAACGAAGGACCAGAAGCTGCAGACAGCCTCACAGTTAGTAATCAGCTGCCCCACCGTATCAGAGGCTGACACTCAGTGTGGGGGGAAAAAAATTAAAAATGAATGGGTGTTATTATGTTATTGAACCCCAAACCTTGGCGCGCTAGGCAACTGCATAGTGAAGCTTATTGGTAACGCGACCATGCTGTTTTAAGATGTGCCTGTTCTTCTGATTATACACCCATTTACATGCAGAAGGCATGGATTAGCGGGGTAACGTTTTGGTGTTTTTAGATTGTAGCAAAATTTTCTTTGCAAGAGAGCGGATCAGGGCATTGTGGCTGAATGTAGTACAGGTGCACTTGCACCCCTTCGTAGCAGGATGCCATGTAAAGGGGAGGGGCTTCTTTAGCTGAACAGGCACAGTACAATTGACAGACTTGCAACCTTGCCCTGCAAAATAAGAACAATGTGGATTTGTAGATGCATACACAAATGCAGAAATTAAATTTTGTTTACGGGACGAGATAATGAAATGAGATTCAAGCTGTGCTGTTGTTCCTTGCTAGGTTGTAAAAGGAGCTCTGGAGGTGCTGCTAACCAGGACAGGTCCTATACTACAACGTATGATTTTTGTACCATCTAGGCACATTTTATCCCGGGGAGCAGATTTATAGGCAAATACATACCCATGTAGTGAAAATATTAAAACTGTGGCTTATGTAAGAAAAACAACTTCAACTTCTCTTCACTCTTTTGATTAACATAATACATAAGCAAGCAGTATTTTAGAACAGTTTAGAGGTTGTAATTAACAAGCGAGGGGGATCGTAATTGTGTAAGGAGGACAACACACGTGATGAACTGCTCATCTACATTTTTGTAAATTAACCTAACTGTGGAAAGCAGGTTACACCTACCAGGTTTGAAGACTGATCACAAAGCCAACAAGTCTAAGTCAATTTCATTTCATGCTGTTTTAAGATGTGCCTGTTCTTCTTGTTATACACTCATTTCTCTTTTACCCCCCACATTCAATCCCTTGCCCAATTCTGTCGCTTCCAACTTTGCAACATTGCCCGCATCTGGGCCTTCCTATCTCATGAAGCAACCAAAACTATTAACCACGCGCTTATCATTTCCCAACTGGACTACTGCTAACCTTCTCCTCACCGGCCTCCCCCGTTCTCGCCTCGCCCCCCTTCATTGCGAGGCTTATCTTCCTTTCTCGCCGCTCCTCTTCTGCATGCCCTCTCTGCCTTGCCCTACACTGGCTCCCCTTCCCCTACCGAAACCTTTTCAAACTTCTTGCCCTCACCTACAAGGCTCTCTCCCACTCTACTGCTCCTTATATCTCCAATCTCCTCTCTATCCACATTCCCACCCGGTCCCTGTGTTCGGCCAATGTTCGTCGCCTCTTGTCCACTCTGATCACCTCATCCCACTCCAGAATTCAAGACTTCTCCCAAACTGCCCCCCTGCACTGGAATGACCTCCCACGCTCCATCCGTTTGTTCCCTAACTTGTGCTCCTTCAAACAGGCACTCAAAACTCATCTCTTCCTCAAAGCCTAGCAGCCTTCCACTTAACACTCTTTTCATGCTCGCTCTCATCGCCTGGCTCCTCCTCTGAAGAGGGGTGCGCTTGCTCCCCTGCTCTGACTCCCTTTGTGCAGGCCGTCTATTTCCCCTCCCTTTAGGATAAAAGCTCTTATGAGCAGGGCCCTTCTCCCTCCTGTCTATCTACCTTCTCTTCTGCTCCAACTTCAATATATTTGCTCTGCCTGGAGCCTCTGAAGTCCTGGTATTACTTGTTTATTGTTCTGTACTGTTTCCTGTACTGTCCATCGGCGCTGAGGAAGCCTTGTGGCGCCTTATAAATAAATAATAATAATGTAGTAGTACGCTTCACACCACAATTATCCTGCACTAGTTTATCAGGAGCCTCAAGTCACTTCTCTGAGTTGTCGGTTGATCCTGCTCTCTCCACTATGTAGCGCTTGCTCTGTGACTTCCCATCTGCCTTCACTCTCCTCCCCACATCATGACCCTTTGCTCAGTCACATGAGTGGATAGGTCAGTGCCTACCATAACATATATGATATGGGATCTATTTTGGACACAGCAGCTAGATTGATTTTCCTTGCAAATCGTTCTTCCTCTGCTGAGCCAAACTGTCATACTTTACATTGGTTACCTGTTTTTTACCAAATCCAATATAAAATACATCTACTAAATTACAAGGCCATCAGCAAAACTGCACCTACATACATCTCCTCACTTGTCTCAAAATATCTCCCAACTCGGCACCTCCGTTCTGCACAAGATCTGCGTCTCTCTTCCACTCTCCTCACATCCTTCCATTCCCCGCTACAGGACTTTGTTCGAGCTGCACCCACTTTGAAAAATTCCCTCCCTCGCACAATAAGGCTTTCTTCTGGTCTACAAACCTTAAAGCATTCTCTAAAAAGCCATCTCTTCAGACAAGCTTATAATATTCCTCAACCATCCTCTTAACCTTATTATTTTACCCTATTACAACTCGTTACACAATTCACACAAGACAACACTCTGACACCCTGGCCAACATTGCTGTATAACTGGATCATATAGTATACAAATCACTTTTTACTTTTGTAATCTGGTTGGACCAATATGCAAATGTAGATTTAACCTCATGTATCCGACTCCCATTGACCTATAGATGGTAAGCTTGCAGGCAGGGCCCTCTTACCTATCTGTCTGTATTATCCAGTATTGTCTATTACTGTGTTTGTCCTCAATTGTAAAGTGCTATAGAATTTGCTGGCACTATATAAATGAATGTTGATGATGGCTTATTGGTTGTTTGAGACAGGTGGTCTGTCTGCCAGAGAACACTCCAGTTTAGAACATTACTGAGTAATGCTGGCTCATTCTTCGTACTAATATTGTGACCCAGTATTATGATTAACACTGGACCAAATTTCCAATTGTAGGTACCTTTTAACCACTCTACCTGGTGTACACTAGCGAGCGCACACACACACACCAACAGGACTAAGTGTTATGGATGAAATTAATAAATGTTTTCATATTGTGCACTTTGATATAAATGAAATGGGTGTTTTTTTTTTTTTATTTTGACTTTCCAGAATGGCTGAGGAGGAGAAGACGAGCAAGGAAGGTCTCATCGAGTTCTATTCCTCGTACCGGGAACTCTTTGAGTTCTTCTGCAACAATACAACCATTCATGGGGCCATCCGGCTGGTATGTTCCCGTAACAACCGCATGAAAACTGCCTTCTGGCTCGTCTTGTTCCTGGTTACATTTGGACTCATGTACTGGCAGTTCGGACTTCTCTTTGGACAGTATTTCAGTTACCCAGTGAGCATTAATCTTAATGTCAACTCGGACAGACTGCCGTTCCCAGCTGTGACTGTGTGTACCCTGAACCCATACAGGTGAGGAACGAAATGTCACCAATAACCACCTCGTAGGTGTGTGAATTAAACAAGGAGAGACTCAATAATGAATACATCAAATGTGTTTATACCAGAGGTGTAGGAAGTAATATAGTAATATTCATTAAACTTCAAAATTTGTGCAAATAATATTTTGAATTAAATACATTTTTTGCACAAATTCTAGTGTTTTGTGCATGGATCTGGGCATCAAGGTGGTGATATATGAAGGGGTATCTTCTCATAGGAGGAGTTCAGTGAATCTGGCCTTTCCTTGATGAACGTCCTCAGAGGGGCAGGTTTCTCGTGGACTTAGAAAGTACTACAAGGGTGTTATTTTAATGATTTCAATCTGATGCAAGATAAACAAATGAATGTTGTTTGTTACACTTTCAAATGCTTTATTTAACTTGCTGTCTGTTTGATAGAGCAAGGTGGAGAAACATCCACTTGTCCCCGTGTACATTTTCAGGGATATGTAGACGTTTCTCTTTCTTACAGGCTAAGGACTAAAAGTAACGGCCCTTGTAGACTCCCACTTGCCAAGCTCTGGAAATCCCAGTATGCACTGTACATGGACTACAGCTAATCTGCACATCCGACTTGGCAGTGAAATTTCTATCACCAAGACTTACAGAGGAGAACCAATATGATTCTTAACCAGTGTAAATATACTGGTTCTTCCCTCTACAGCTGATACAACGTGGGTTGGCCAAGTGAAATCATCCTACCGCCCTCCTACGTCCATTGACGTTTTACTTACCACGTTGCCCTCTCTGAGCCATCAACACAGCATTTACTGGCAAAAGAAAAGAAAGGGCAATGTCCACTAACCCAGGGCAATCAGACACTTTCTTCCATTGTCTCCATTGTATTAGATTGATTAAAGCTTATTGTGTATTGGTTTCTGTGGGTTATTAGACATTTCTTAGATAATAAAGCCATTTGATTATTTTGGTGCATATTTGGTACCCATCAAATAAATGAACTATTTAATTTTTAGCTTTCTTATGTAATGGGTACATATCTTGCTTCACTTTTGTCTGGTTTTTTTTGTTTGTTTTTTTCACTAATCTACAAATGCACAAATAGTGAGCCATTATAGGAAAACTGAATAATACCAGACAGGACAGACATTCATTATAACTATAGATGTGAATTTGGTCTGTTAAAAATAAATGTCTTAACATGCATTGGGTTACTCTCAATTTCCAGATACCATGCTATACTGGATGACGTGGATCAATTGGACAGACAAACACAGGAGACCTTATTTGCTCTATACAAGTACAATGGTACTGGGGTGCAAGGAAGGATTCCTTCCAACAGAAGAAAACGTGAAGCCGAAGAGCCACTTCCTTTCCCTCTTGAGAGGTTCCCGGTTAAAGAAAGTCTTCATAGGAAAGTCCGAAGTGTAGACACTGGCGACAATGAAGATATGCAAGTCGAACGCAAAGATTGGGATATTGGCTTCAAACTGGTGAGTAGAATTATCGTGAGTGACATCTCCTACTGGTAATGTTACCATGCCTTCTATCACTGCTTCTAGTTATAATGTATCCTCTCTATTACCTGGAGCATATCTCGATCAGCGGTGAGCTACAAGGTTTTTTGTTTTGTTTTTTTTCGCTTTTTTTTTATGGGCCTTGGTTGAATAAAAAGGACATAAAGAAGCGTCAGATCCCATTATTATATCAGAGCACCAACATGAAGTGTTCACTCAGCCTAAAGCTTAGGTTAATCTGTGAGTGGCTAGTCAAGTTAATGCAAAGGCATTATCATCCTAGCAGAAATTAACCTACTAAATAGACTGTGTGAAAACACTGTACTCACTCTGTGACATGAGAATAGCTAGGAAGACAACCAAAGATAGCAAATTATTCAGGAGAGAGACATGTAATCTCTTGGAGAGCCACCAGTTGGCCAACACCATCCGTGGTGTTTGTGTGTGGTGGACTTTGTTAGTGGTGGAAACACTAATAAAATGCACCACATGCGTGAAGGGACCCAGAAACATCAACTGTAAAGGTGATTGCTGTTGTTTCTACAGACTATACATTGTTCATGTTATGATGAGTATGTATGGACCAGGCTGTGAAGATAATACACTGCTGCTGTCATAAAACGCACAACGCGTTTTGAGACTCTCTGTCCTCCGCTTTATAGCCTGATGCATGAAGTTTACAAGCAACCTCTTTTACATCTGATGTTTTGATTTATAACCACTACCACCACACTATGCAGAACCTTGCTCATTTGTAGTGCCGAGTACATTGCTTTGGAGCAAACTCTGTTTTCCTTTTTCTGGATGGATCAATGGGCTTGTCCAGAAACACAGAAGAGAGTTGGAGACTTAAAGCAATGTATTTAGTAAACGTTGCAGAATGTCATGTACAAACCAATACATTAAAGTCATTTGAAAGTAGACATTCCATGAAAAATATCCATCCAAATGATTACCGGAAGCTCCAAACACTTCCAGTCGTTCTCCAGGAACCAGTGGATCAAGTCAAAGCAGGTCCACTGTGTAACCTTTTCCCATAAACTGAATTCTATTTTATTATTGCCCATAGTGTAATGAGACTGGGGAGGACTGCATCTACCAGACCTACAGCTCCGGGGTGGATGCCATCCGGGAATGGTATCGCTTCCATTATATAAATATCCTTGCCAGAGTACCCAATAATGGCGACAAGAGTGAGGAACAGTTGGAGAACTTCATCTTTTCCTGCAGATATAATGAGCGGTACTGCATGCAGAATGGGTGAGTAGGTGAAGAAAAAGGAATGGAACTGAGACAGAAGTCTTCACAAATTGGAGGGACGAAAGTTAAAATTATACTGTTGACGAAATGATATGAATATCAATGAGAGAGTCTGCCCCTTGAACCCACAACAGGTCATTGTTGTCTTCACAAGCCGAGTCTGTTAGATGTTGAGATGGACTTGTCTACACTAGTACTTGTGTGTGTCGCAAAGCAGACTTAAAAGGGTTAATCCTGAAACGGGTTCTGCTTTTTTGCCATTGTAGAATATACATCAAAATGATGTTATCATTGGAATAATATCATTGAATTACTTCATTGAAAGTAACATATAAGTGTTAATGCTTACGACCACCTAGATGAGCTTTTAGAACAGAATAGGGTAGAGATCTTCACCTATAGCAGTCGGCTTTCCCGTAGAGCTTTATGTGCTCACAGGTAATCGGATGCCCCCAGGTCTTAGGCTCAGAGTAGTAAAAGCTCATCAAAGATGGCCACAGCGCAGGTGGTATCAGGGGCATGCTAGCCCAGCTGGAGCGAATGGTCAGAGGCAGGCCAAGGTCAGAGGTCCGTAGCAAAACAGCGAGGTCCAGAATACTAGCAACGGTCGGGCCGACTATCTGGTAGTCTCCATGAGGACCGGGACGCCAGGGAGAGGGGCAGCTCCTAACAATAAGGTCATTTTTCAGAACCACTTAAACATATCATCTGGTGAGTAATCCATGTTAAAAAGAAATGTAGGGCTCTATTAATCATTAATTATTGAGGGATAAAGAGCCCTATTGCCAGAGCAAATGACCTCTCTACGTGGCAATAAGAATGTTTCTTGTTTGTTTGATCACTGCTCATAGGCACAATAAAAAATCCCTTATTTCCAGTTTTTCAAAAGAAAATTACCAGCTGAGACCCAATGTTACTGGTCTGTAGAGATATAGAGATAAGGGTTCAACTTTACCAGACCAATGTCCGTAACTATACACATGTATGATCCTGAATGCCATCTATCTGGCACTCAGGTACGCAGTGCAACTCCGATTTGGGCCTTCCGTTCCGCTACTAAAAAATAAAATTTAAATAAATAATGTGTATGTATGGGGGATATATATATATATATAATTAGTCCCTTCAGTCTGAATCCACATTGCTTCTGCTGTCAGCGTATTTCAAAGTATCCGTTATGTAATTAGTACATTGTAGGGTGTTTGGATGAGCCAGATCTCAGAAGAGCTAAGACTTTAGCAAGAATATGGAACTAAAAAGTGTCCTGCAACAGGGACTTCTCATGAATTGGGTATATAAGTTAAGTAATTTCTAGTTATGACCGTATTTGTCTGTATGGTTGTGCAACAATCGACAATAACATTTGCGATGTACAGTCTGGATATTAGAAAACAAACACTTTTTGTCCCTTCAACAGGAATTACTCGCACTTCCATCACGCTATCTATGGGAACTGCTACACATTCAACCATAACCGCTCTGAAAGTGATACCTGGAGATCCTCTATGCCCGGCATCAAAAACGGTTGGTTAATGGAGATGGTTTGTCAAGGGACAAATCCAACGGAGATACTTAGTGATGCCCTTGTCCCTTGTGGAGCCACTGGCTTATACCACATATCTTAACATGCCCTTGAGAATACACAAGGTTCTTTAGGAACCACTGACTTTAGTGAGAATAGAGTCTATCACTAGGGCAACATCCAGACAACCACTGCATCCATGTCCAGTGTCCAGAAAATTGAAAGATACAGGGAAACCTATATAGGGATATTTACTGAAACTGGTACAAATAAAAAAAGGTTTTGTTGACCATAGCAACCAGAGTACTGATTTAATTTTTTTATACTACACAGAATCTGAGAGGCAGCGACTCATTTTTCCTTTAGTCTAATTTTGAAAAATGTCCCCCATTGAGTAAGGGGGTTGGCATCCTGTTGGGGAACACCTTAGAACCAGGCACTTAGTACCATTACACTAGAGAAATGTAGGTAAAATAAAATCTTTTACAGGCTTATAGGGTTACATAATCTTTGGCTGTGTAACTGAGGTCTTCTAAACTACCCGTAAAATCTTCCCTCTGTCTTTAAGGTTTAACCCTTGTCCTACGGACAGAGCAGCACGACTATATCCCGTTACTGTCCACAGTGGCCGGAGCACGTGTTCTGGTTCACGGCCATAACGAACCAGCTTTCATGGATGACAACGGGTTTAACATCCAGCCGGGTGTGGAGACTTCTATTGGCATGAGAAAAGTAGGTTTAATTCTAAATAACTTGTCTTGTTCTGGTGTATGACTTTTTACTAAATTGACCATTGTAGATTTTGAGAGTATATTTCACCTACAATGTACATTTTAGTTGTCAACCTATGTCCCTAAAAATGGCTGGTGTTTTCTCTGGGGGAGCCCTAAGCATAGCCTTCCTCCTTGGGCGCTGCACCCCAACCCCCGCTGGTTCTTTCCTTGGCAGACAGGAGGTTGGGTTGGCATCCTCAGCTCCTCTGAGTTCGAGTGCGGAGCTTGGCTGTGACATCACAGCTCAGTACCATGATCCCAGCCTATGACAAACGTGGAAGAGCAGCAGCTAGGAGCTTCAGGTTAGATAATGCCAACTGTTTGTCCTCCATGCCAGCGCCCAGTGCTCCATGTATTAAGTGACATTATGTCACTCATTCACTGTTTTAGGGGTGACCTAACATTGGCGTTCTAGACAAGTATCTAGGTTTGCCTAATGGAAGCGCCTGCATAGGCAGAACTGTGTATCTCCAGATACTGGCAAAACTGTGGAGCTCCATGCCAAGGTACGTTGCAATTCAGGCCTGTGATCGAAGTACCAGGTCGTTTCTTTGTACTGACCAAGGGGAAGAGGAGATGCAAACAGTGCTGGGTTAGTTTGTTAGCCAGACAGTAATTGCACAGAGTGACATAGGTTAAAAACTAAATTTAAAAACAATCATATAAATGGAAGTAGTATGAATCAATATTTTATCTTTAAAAAAAAACAACTACATTTTCAACAAAAAGTCGACAGATACAGGCAAACATTCCTTGCTGGTAAAATTTCTTTAAATTGCCACTACTCCCCTACCCAAATATATTGGGAACTAAACATACAATGTGACTCCTCTAACTGTAAAGAATTCTTCCTCTGCTGGAGCTGGAACCTGAATTTCACATTTTCTACTATGTGCTTTTCCAGTTGGTCCCACAGTCTCACAGATAGTCACACAGAGTAATTAATTGCATGGTTCTACCCACAGTTCCTGGGGTGAAGTTATATCCTTCATTCTTTGGTCCAGTGGGATAATGTTGTGATTAAGTAAAGTGAAACGTAGACTTTATTGCACTGTTTATTCCACCCTAATAGGTGTACACCCTCCCTTAGGATGTAAGCTCGTATGAGCAGGGCCCCCTCCCCTGTATTGTTAGTACTGTGTGCGGCGCTGCGGATACCTTGTGGCGCCTAACAAATAAATGATGATGATGATGATAATAATAATACTGTCCATGTTCTTTATACAGCTATATCACTTTGTCGTTTTAAGCCTAATTGTGATTTTTATGGCTTATTCTTGCATCAGTTAACAACAACATGACTATGTTTCACAATACATAACTTGCATTCATCATTGTCTATCAATTTATCCTAATCCATCTAAAATAAACATCCTCTTACGTGCACGCTGGTTTTTTTTTTTTTACCATTATAAAAGTATGTTAAATGCACATTTCTCAGAACGCAACTATAATACATTTTGTTACAAAGGGGGAAAAGACGGCATTTTTATTGTGTTTTTTTTTCATTTGATGTATGATGCGTATAATCAAGTGTTTTAAATGTTAAAAAATATTGAATTCGCACAATTAGGGTCCCGTAGACTCAGTTATAAACCGACAGACACAAAACCAGACTAAAGGGGGAAAACCCCACAAGGAAATGGTCCCTGTGTGTTGTTATTGTGTTCATCATAGGATTATAGGGTCAATTTCTTAATATGTGGCTGAGTATCACCAGGCGATACTGGTCCAGCACAGTAAGGGTTAACTTACTGGCAGTAGGGTAGGTGTGAGGGTACTGTAGTGTATGTAGTATAGGTGGCAGTAGGGTAGGTGTGAGGGTACTGTAGTGGTGGGAGTAGGGTAGGTGTGAGGGTACTGTAGTGTATGTAGTATAGGTCATCATCATCACCATTTATTTATATAGCGCCACTAAATCTGCAGCGCTGTACAGAGAACTCACTCACATCAGTCCCTGCCCCATTGGAGCTTACAGTCTAAGTTCCCTAACACACACAGACACACACACAGACTAGGGCCAATTTTGTTAGCAGTCAATTTACCTACCAGTATGTTTTTAGGAGTGTGGGAGGAAGCCCACGCAAACATGGGGAGAACATACAAACTCCTCACACATGTATAGTATAGGTGGCAGTAGGGTGAGTGTGAGGGTACTGTGTTGACGTTAGTACAGGTGGGAGTAGGGTAGGTGTGGGGGTACTGCAGTGTTGGTAGTATAGGTGGGAGTAGGGTAGGTGTGAGGGAACTGTAGTATATGTGGCAGTAGAGTAGGTGTAAGGGTACTGTAGTGTTGGTAGTATATCTGGCAGTAGGGTAGGTGTGAGGATGTATTAGTGTGGGTAGTATAGGTGGGAGTAGGTTATGCTCTATTAAAGAGATGGGTTTTGTGGAAGCAGTTATAGATTTGAAGGCTGTGGAAGAGTTTGGACATGGTAGGGAATTCCATACATGTGTAGCAGCACATGAGATGTCTTGTTGGTTTGAGTGAGAGCTGGTTACCAGAGACAAGGTGAGGCACAGGTCAGAGATAGATCAAGAAGGGCAAGAAGAATAATATTTTGAGATAAGATTTGAGAGGTATGAGGGGGTGATGTTTTTGAGACATTTGTTGGGAAGTGTAAGTTTAATTGGATCCTGGAGGACATTAGAAGCCAGTTAGGGATTTGCAAAGTGGTGCGGCAGATGTGGAACGGTGATAGAGGAAGAACGGTCTTGCAGCAGCATTTAGGATGGATTGAAGTGTGGATATATGGGTGTCGGGAATTCCAGATAGCAGGAGGTTGCAGTAATCAAGATGGGAGATGATGAGAGAATGGATAAGAGTTTTGGTAGCATCTTGGGAAAGAAAAAGGCGTATTCTGGCAATGTTTTTAAGGTGGAGTTGACAGGACTGGGAGAGAGTCTGGATGTGAGGAATAAAGCCGAGCGAGGAGTCAAGTGTGACACCAAGGCAGCGGTCTTGGGAGACTGCGGAAATTGTGGTGTTATTGACAGTGAGGGCGATTTAAGGGCAGGTAGTGGGTCTGGGAGGAAGGAAAATGATGAGCTCTGTTTTGGACATGTTGAGCTTTAGGTAGTATAGGGACATCCACATGGCGATACACTGTGGCAGAGAGAGTAATGGTTGGAAAGGGGGGTGGGCCTAAAGTGGTTGCAGGTCGGACTTCCATTTGATGTTTTTACTCCTCATCCATGGAAACCCAACATACTCAATATTACACCAAATGCATCGCCCCTTAGTGAGAGACTTAACGAGGGTTGTGTTAGACCTGACACATTGTCAGGGGTCCCATGAACAACCAGCCATTGAACTTGTTTTATACAATCAGAGCAGCTTGTTTTAGTGTTTGTGTAGTCTTATTACTTTGAGACAAGTTTGAACATCTTGTGTATATATCAACATTTCACAAACCATACAAAATATTAATGACCTGTTACAAGTGTCCTAGATACTATGTGATGTAACAGCAACACACTTTAATTGTTACCTGTTTTTATAATAGACCTATGTTATATTCTTTCTCTGGTCTCCTCCAGGAAACAGTGAGTCGCTTGGGGGGAGATTACAGCGATTGCACTGAAGATGGCAGTGATATCAATGTGACGAATTTATTTAACAGTGGATATACACAACAGGTACTATATTGTGGGGGTCTGAATATTTATGTACATATTAACAGGTACCTTTCACACTTGTACGTATAAAGGTTTCCTGACTCGGCACAACGGCAGATATTTCACAAGTATTTCTCACTTCCTGATCTGTAGAACAACTTACTGCTCCTAAATCTGCATTAGGCAAAGGAACTGTTTTACAATATACATTTGTTTCACTCGGAGTTTAATTGTTTTGGGCATAAAAGCCATAACATATGGAAAAGAGACTACTCACAGCGGTGGTAGTCAGCATATCGATGCTGACTACCCCGACCAGACTTACCCCGACGTGGTGAGAGCGAACGCCTCCTTCCCCGACCAGGCTCCTTCCCGACTGCTGTTGGCAACGACGTCATGACCTGCCGCCGCCGTCTTCAGTCGTCGCGATGCCTCCAAGTCGTTGCTAACAGCAGTCGGGAAGGAGTCTGGTCGGGGAAGGAAGCGTTTGCGCTCACCACGTCTGGGTAAGTCTGGTCAGAATAATGAGTATCATTATTCCGTACCACACCCACTCACAGTGGGAGCATAACTTAAATAAATGGCATTTAGGGGCCTGGTCTATTCTCCTTTTTGCATTTGCACATGCAGTGGCGGAACTACCATTGGTGCAGCAGTTGCAGTGCCCCGGGGCCCAAGGAGATAATGGGTCTCGCTGTACGGGGAACCAGTGAGCTGTGGACCCTGGTTCCCTCCCCCTCCCCCCCCCACACCCCTGCACCGTGGCCCACAGTTCGCTAGTTCCACCTCTGTGCACATGTCCACTTGAGGAGGACTATTTAAGTTTCAGGCAAGATGGCATCCATCTGGCATAACAGCCATGGCGGGTAACAACCTATTGCCACCAGTGAAGGTGTAAAGTTCCTGACAGGATGGCACTCGCCAGACATAACTACCAAAGCAACCAATGAGAGTCCCCCTCTCTCTCTGGCAGCTTGATGATGTCACAAAGTCTCTCAGGAGGCAGTGAGCATGCTTCTGCCAGCACATGGGCTGTACCTTCTCTCATTAATACTCATGAATATTCGTAGCGGTCAGGAAGTTGGCTAACTTCTTGCCAGCATGTAGAAACCTGACTATGGAAGATGCTTAAACTCCCCCGGTTACCTCTCTTTCTCATCCCTTCTTCCCTTCTCCCCCTTCCTCGACTCAATCTCCATTTCTCCTGTCTCAACCATGTGTCTGTCTGTCCTCCCCTCCCTTCAGATTGTTCGCTCCTTTGAGCAGGGCTCTCCTACCTTCTGTTTCCATCACTTTTAACTGCGCTCTCCAGCTACTCAGCTCACCTCCTCTCAGTCCCTCTGCCCTCTGTCTCCTCTCGTTTCTCTCCGCTCCCCTCAGTGACTCTCAACCTGTCATCCGTGCCCACCCTCTTGGGCCATAGTTACCTGCCTATACTCACTTTTCCCCTCCCTCCCTCTTTCATGCTGTGCCTGAGCCCCCAGAGTTATAGTGCTTACTGTTACTTGTACTGTGCTGTTTCACCTTGTACTGTGCCATTGTTTGTCCTTGTACGGCGCTACGGATACTTTGTGGCGCCCTATAAATAAAAATTAATAATAATACTATACAGCTCACACGCACAATTATGTATCGGTAGGTACAGTCAAATAACTGTGCTGTTGTGTGTAGTGCATACAAATCTCCTCCACACTGCGGAAGCAGCCATTTTGTGTACAGACAGGTTGCATTCTCATGTTCGATCAATTCACTAGAAATTGGTCACCTTGCAGCATAGCTACGTCATCAAGTTCATACTGACTTGACGGCTGAACATTTTAAGCTGCCTGCAATGTGTGTAGGTGATAATTTAGCAATGTTTCAAAATCATAGGCCACTTTCTCATAGGAACAGAAAACATGGTTCTGCTTTGTGGGACGTCTGAAATGGTATGTTGTAAACTCACTTTCCACCCTTACTATTGGGGTTTATGAACTTCTACAATCATTGTAACCATTACATCTATTTGTGCAGTTTCACATCTCCTTGCATTTCTTTAGAATATACCTCTAGCTGTCCCTTTTACGTTATTATTATGTATTATTTATTTATTTGTTCTGTTGTTGATTTTACAGTCTCTGGTGTCTGTAACTGTGAATTATATGTTGCTTTATATGAATTTATAATAGTTTTTTGTTGGGATGTGTTCTTTATGTATTGCTTTAGACTTCTACTCCTCTTCTACCATATTTAAAGTTGTTTAGCGGATCTTAGGACAAATGACTGTCCTGTCCTGTCCTGACACTGAATATTCACCTACAGACAACATCTTACTCTGTGCAGGATACGATCAGAAAAGTCTTATCCTGCACTGAGGAGCCCAAACAATGGTGAAAGGTGTTAGGTTGACCACTACATTTCATCGATTTTTTATTTTATTTATTTATTTATTTATTTTCCCTCCCATTTCTTCACATACACTTTTTTTTTCCTCCTTTAATACAATATTCCTTTAATCTACCTAGCCTACTATTAGGGCCATAGCTGGGCTGTCCAGCTCCCCATGCCTGCAGTTGGCGCATGTAAGCCACTTGTGGTTTACCTGCGCACGCGTCATTCTCCTATAACCCCGCTCTTGCTCCGATTTCCTATTCCGTTCATAGCGGGGACTCAGGACATAAGGGGGATGTTGCTTCAGTGCAGGCAGGAAGGCAGAGCACCCTCCTGCCATGCTTACCGGGCCTACCGTGTTCCATCGGCCCTGCCTACTATATTTATTAAAAAGCATAACCACGCAGCCGGCATTGCTACACCAGTTATCCCTACCCCTCATCTGAGCCCCAACACCTGCTCCATGCAATTTTTCCCAGGCCCTTGTTTCTCTTACACAGCCTCTGGGAAAGCCAGGGCTGAGTGTGCCACAAAGGTGTGCAGACCGAAGGCACAAAGATGGAGCTTGTGGCTTTATAGTGGTCTGCACGGTGAGACCCCCATTTTGCTGACCATGTTCATCCTTCATGGAGACCTAACCCCGTAAATGTTTTCAAGTTTTCTTTGATCCTCTGGTTCCTGGAAAACTCAGTGATATGACATACTCTCAAACAGGATCTGATCCGCAAACCTTTAATCATTATGTTATGGACCATGGCTGTTTGCTAGGCTTCTAGAACCAGACTGGTAGCGATCTTCACCTATAGCAGCCACCTTTCCCGTAGAACTAGTTTGTTCGGAGGTACTCTGATTCCTCCAGGACTTAGCTCTTTAATAGAAGAAGCTTATAAGAACAAACCATAATGCCAGGAAGAGATAAAGCAAAATACTGGAGGCGGATACCAGAGACAGTCCAGAAGTCGTGGATCAGATGCGAGCACGAGTGCCAAGGGACAAGCAAATGGTCAGGGCAACTAGCAAACACGGGTAATCCAGAAACAGACTGAGGTCAAGGGCGGAGTCCAGAGTCAAGACAAAGGGTCATAACAGGGAATCAATCCAAGGTAGCAGAAGAAACCACCAAAAAAGGGGAGTTGGTCAGCAATGTGGCAGGCACAGAGAATGATATAACAAGTAGGGAGGCTAATTCCTCCCTGCCTTAAATACCCAGAAGAATCAATCAAATGATGGGGACACAGCAGGAATAATCAGCCTCGGGCTGTTAATAATGAATATATGCACACGCACCCGGCTGCCTCTCTATGCAGGAACGCGGCACTAAGAAGCAGAGCATCCCGGCTGTTGCCTAGGTGACGGGCGGGACAAAAGCGGAAGTGGCGCCTCAGGACGCACACTCGGAGTAAACAATGAGTAGCGGCGGCTTGGGGCACCACCGCAGTTTGTGAGTGTAGGATCAGATCACTTTTGTAATGTGTTAAAAGTCTCACTCATTAAATTCCTAATAACTCTACCACCTCACAGCAGAGAAGAGCGATTCCAGATATGTTCACCAAATTATTACTGAGCCAATATCTAAGTCTGAAAATTGATTCTCAGATCTTCTATTCCTGTTTTAAAGAGAGCCTATAACACATTTATAATGTAAATATGTTCAATTTCTATGTGTGAGGTCTATTTATTGAAGTAACAGGGGTCATGTTGGCGGGTCAGAATTTGCTGGCACTAGTATATAATGATCTTTTTCACTGTTTGATTTCTCCTATATGGTCCCTTCTTTTAGGTCTGTGTACGTTCCTGCTTTCAAGCCAAGATGGTAGAACGCTGCGGATGTGCCTACGCCTTCTATCCCCTTCCAGACGGAGCAGAGTTTTGTGATTACATCAAGCACAAGAGCTGGGGTGAGAGTGTAGCCTACAAGGACACAAACCACAAAACAGACAAGCAGCGGAGAGACGTTCGGGGAGAGTATTGAGAAATCTCTCCAGTTCCTCTGTCATTTTAGAGATTTGTGTGCATACTACAAGTGCTTTATACACCCTGTAGTGTCCAAGATACAGAGATTAACAAGAGCTGGAGAAGTTCTCTTCTGGAGTGAGAGTAAGGGGTGTATTTCCTAAGCAACGTTTCCGACGAACGATCGATTCTCTGCACTTTGTAGTCATTTTTTTAAAATGGCAATTTTATTAAAGACAAAGCCCAATGGGTTTTGTCTTTAATAAAATTGCCATTGTCGGAAACGCCGCTTGGTAAATATACCACTTAAACTTAAAATGTTCTTACTTTTTTCATATTTTTCACTGAGATATAATTTACTGTCATTTTGGCATTACCCCAATTTATGGGCAGGGGGATGCCCTAATGTCTCTAATGTTCCAGAACTGCACTCCTTACTCCTACTAAGGTAGGCCTGTGTCAAACAGTGATGTTTTAAAAGTCCTTCCTTTTTTCTTCATATACATCAGAAATTCATGGGGCACTGACAACACTAAAGGGCATATTCAATTCCGATCCGATCCGCGGTAACGCGCGTTACTGCGGAAAATGTGCAGTACTGCCGGTAATACGGTACCGCAATAACGTGGATTTTCATACGCAGCCCTATGAGCTGCGAACGAAAATCCACGTTATTGCGGTACCGCGGATTAGGTTCGCGGCCGTTCCGGCGCGATCCCGCTGATTGGAATTGAATATGCCCCTAAGACCGTTGACAACACCAATTATTCTTTAAGATACAAATATTTTTTTTAACTCAAAAGGTTTTTATTGAATTTTTTAGAAAAGCATATTACAAACATAAGATACAAATATTTTGACCTAAAGAGTTGACCAACATTTAAAGGATAACTCCAGCTCTAAAGCACCTCTCATTAATCAAATATGGCCTCCACTGATGGCAGGTTGGCTCACGCCAACTTGCCATCAACTTTTCCTGCAGTGAAAATGAGCTTACTTCAGATCTCTTCAATAGAGCTCTATGAGATATTGTCCATTCAAAGTTTCCCAGTGCCAAGAGTAGAAGTGCGAGCTTCCTCTAGGCTTCAGGTGATGGGAGGGTTCCTGGGGCCAATCTGTTTGCTATATATCTAATCATCATCATCATCATTTATATAGCCCCACTAATTCCGCAGCACTGTACAGAGAACTCACTCACATCAATCCCTGCCCCATTGGAGCTTACAGTCTAAATTCCCCAACACACACACAGACAGACAGAGAGAGACTAGGGTCAATTTGATAGCAGCCAATTAACCTACCAGTATGTTTTTGGAGTGTGGGAAGAAACCAGAGCACCCGGAGGAAACCCACACAAACACTGGTAGAACATACAAACTCCTCACATATAAGGCCATGGTCGGGAATTGAACTCATGACCCAGTGCTGTGAGGCAGAAGTGCTAACCGCTAAGCCACCATGAAGGACAGGTCTACTAAAGGCAGAGTTATCCTTTAAGATCTCCCAGTGCAGATATGCCATTTAAATCTCCATTAGCGGTCAGTTAGAAAGGGTGAGTAGTCGTGTTGGTACCAATTGACATCCCTGATGAATAGATGGCTACACATTGCTATACTGACAGTGTCTTATTCAGGGGTAGTGCGAAAAGCCAGGTCTTCAAGTAATCCAAAATACATAGCACCATTAACACGCTGATTATAAAGTACTGCGCCTTTTATTAAACTGGAGCTAAAGACGGATTATTTCTTTGATGATTCAACAGGTCACTGTTACTATAAACTCAACAGCGAATTCGCGAGGCACGAGCTGGGGTGTTTTGCCAGATGTCGCAAACCTTGCCTGTAAGTAACATTATACGGTGAGTGTGAGTGGTGTGGCAGAAGTGTGGCGTGCACGGCGCGATCCGAGAGGACTGGGTGTTTGTGGCCAATAGGAGGAGAGCGAACTTTTTGTCATTAGGGCTGTGTCTGCGTCTCCGTTATTTCTTAAAATGCTTCAGTGTAAATCATGCTTTGGGTAAGAAGAAATAAGGTGGCTGAATAGTTGTGAAAATGTGATCCATTAGAAGTGCTGAATTGGTGAATATTAACAATAACATATGGCAGCAAGAATAATAAATGCTTTAAAGGGTGTAGAATTAATTCTACAAAGGTAAAGGAAGATTATAAGGAAACAATAGAAAAGGGAAAAATTAAAGAATAAAATATATAATAAAATAAATAAATTTGATATAGAGAATATACATATATAAAAAAGTAATGCTCAATTATAATATAGTATATAATATAATTTACAAAAATGGTTCAAACTGTGTCCTGGATAATCAGTGTCTGCAGTTGAAGCCAACGCGTTTCACTAAAGATTGTGGCAGCTTCCTCAGTGGGTTCTTATGAAAGAATGCATTTTGTCACTAGTTGTTTTCTTCTTCAGTGGGCTCTTTCAAAAGCACTCCATAGAGACAAACAGCTAAACGTCATTACTTTTGGATTTTTTTAGGTGGCCGACCCCATGTCGGTAGTGTTAACACCAATCCCTACCACAACCAAGCACACTAGTGCATTTTCCTTTCATTTCTGACACAAGCTTATTTCTATTTTTCAATGTTTAAATATGTTCCTTTCATAAAAGCTTGCACATATGTTTAACAACGATATTAGTAGAGATTTTATACAAATGAATTTTTAAAATTAGTGGTTCTTTAAGGTCACTTGCAGAATATTGTTTTGTAAGTCGAATCTGCATAATTTGTTGGGTTGTTTTGTTTTTTATTTTGTTTTTTAACTGATACTTAAGAAAAAAAAATAGAAATGAGGAACTTTATATTGTAAACAGTTTAAATGAGGAACTTTATGATATGAATCTGTTTGTTTTTTTTTTTTTTTTATTTGAATCTGAAATAAAATAGTAAATCAATTTGGCAACAATTGAAGCATTGACCCAGCGAATATTTTGGGGAACCATAGCTAAAAATATATGCTTATATTTACTTACATACCTTCATCGGTTCCCAACCAAGACCTTATCTGTGTGGAGTTTGTATGTTCTCCCCGTGTTTGCATGTGTTTCCTCTGGGTGCTCTGGTTTCCTCCCACACGCCAAAAACATACTAGTAGGTTAATTAGCTGCTAACAAATTGACCTTCATCTATGTGTCTGTGTGTGTGTGTGTTAGGGAATTTAGACTGTACCCGCCAGGGACTGATGTGAATGACAAATATTCTCTGTACAGCGCTGCAGAATTAGTGGCGCTATATAAATAAATGAGGTAGATCAATCACTGTAGATAATACTATAAACTGTTATTGATTACTCAGTGAAATTTTATATAATATATATTGTGCCATCTTTACATTAATACATCAATATGGTACATTATTTGCTCCCTTGTAATATTCTCCATGGCTATATTTCAATTTGAGACTGAGGGGTATATTTACTAAACTGCGGGTTTGAAAAAGTGGAGTTGTTGCCTATAGCAACCAAACAGATTCTAGCTATCATTTATTAAGTACATTCTACTAAATGACAGCTAGAATCTGATTGGTTGCCATAGGCAACATCTCCACTTTTTCAAACCCGCAGTTTAGTAAATAAACCCCTGAGACTTTTGGAAATGAAACGTAAAGTTTCTCAAGTGATACTGCAATATTTAAACAAGAGAAAAGAGAACATTTCACCACCAATGTTATCAGTAAAGAAATAATTTAATGAAGTGTAAGTAGCCTCCATTAATAGAGAACATGTGAACAGTTAGAAAAATATAAAATAAACAGTGCTGGTGCTTGAATTTAAAGGGGGGAAAATTATATAACAATGTATTAACATGAATGCAAAGCTACCTATAGACTATATATGTAATCAATATCCTGCAACATAAATATTCAGGCCATCAATCACTATAAGCAATAGAATTAATATTTTAAATCACCAATAATTTTTGAATAATAGTAGTTTATATAACTTTATTTAAATGTAATGGGATTTTTTTTCTTTAAGCCAAATCTGTTGTTTATTGTGTGAGGATTAATTTTTAATATAGATTAGGATCTACTGAATTTTATTTTACAAGAAAACACCATTATTACAAACATTTATTTATATTAGCTATTCATTTTTTTTTCAACTTTAATTTATTTGAGCCATTATTTTTAATTTGAGCTGTAAGTATATTTGAGCAATTTTTGTTAACAATCTATATTTGTTTTGCTATTTATTTACTTGACTTAATCAATTAGATAGAGCTATAGCTTTGAGTAATTCTCTATTATTTGGGCTAGTGTTATTGTGTATTTGAAGTCATATATATTTGAATATTTATATATTGGCTATTATGTATTTATCTATTTGACCTACACCTACTTATATTTTCTATTATTTGTGTGAGCTGTTATTTATTTGAGCTGTTAATATTTTTTTTTCTAGCTATTTTTTATTTGCACTCTTTTTCTTTTTCACAAAAGAAATTACGGAGGAAGGGCCTGATTCATTAAGGAAATTAAAGCAAAAAAAAAGCAGTTGCTTTGGACTTTGGCAAAACCAGATTATATTGGAGGAGGTGGTAAATTTAAAATGTGAGGACAGATTTATAGTTGGGGTAGAGCCTGTCCTAGATCAACTTTTAATGTCGGTGTAAAAATAAAGCTATCAAATATTTGTGTGCTACATGAAAAAAACAGCCAGTATTTTCCTTATGTGCAAAATAATAAACTAAATTGCACCGCTTGCATTGCAACATGGTTTTGCCAAGGTTCAAAGTTACTCATTTTCTTGCTTTAGTTTCCTCAATGAATCAGGCCCGAAATGTATAAAAATATGAGTATGTCCGTGAGTTATTATGTCAGTTCTCCATTTTGCCCAGCACCCTCGGTTTTTTCACTTCCAGGAAAGCCAATGACTCAATATTTCCCAACTTACAGAGACATGGACGGTGTCACGACGGCGTCGTGACGATGTTTCAACATTGAAAACTCGTGATTTCAGACATTTTAGGAAGTTTGCACATCTAGCTCCTTCCCTATTTTGCAGAATTTTGCAATCCGCACGCTGCTGTACTTGTGGAATTTAGTGAAGTTAAATTATTGTATTTATAACTAAATTAATTTTCTGGTGAGCCTGTTCCAAGGTACTGCGGAAATGTTGACACTAAAGTTACACAACTGAAGCACGATAGTCTCTCAGAGTAGAGGCATATTTTAAAAATAGTCCTAGATATTTTTTTCATGTTTGCAGATTACCGTACTTTATTAATAGGTAGTAATAACTGATAGGAGGAGATCAATTTCTTTTCCTCTTTGCATGGCCTCTTATATCCCAAATATATTATGAGCTGGAAAAGATCACTGGGAATATATTGTACAACACAATGACCTAGAGATGTAAAAAAAAAAAAAATAATAAAAATAAATAAATATGTTAACGGGTATTTAATTTCTGGCTCAAACTATATGTTTTGCAATAGCTGCATTCCCGTTTATGCTGACAAAATGCATAAGGACTTTTTTGTCAACGGCAGAGAGATAACACTTGGGTAATAGCTTAGAAGTCTTAACAGTGTCGTTCCCAGATTATCCTCCAGTTAGTCGAGGTTGCCTTAGGCCCAGGACATGAAGCTGTGAGAAGAACAGGATATTGCTCGTCATAGATCTATGTCTAGAGCATCACTGAATTATCAGCATTTTAGGCGGGACCCTCACCCCTTAACACCCCAATTTGATTTTCACCTGATTGTGTGCTAAATATAATATATTATTTAATCAAACTTATTAGACAACCTGTTGCTCTCCAGCTGTTTGGGGAACTGTCCCAGTACGTCATGGCAACCTCTAGCTGAGTAGACATGCTGGGATTTATAGTTCCCAAACAGCTGGAGTATCTCGCTTCCTAGGTGTGCCTTGAAGGTAAATTAACCATAAGTTGCATCTACCTGAAAGTACATACCTATATAGGATAGTTATCTTGAAAGAAAGAGATTTGAAATTGTGTGTAAATTGTGGGGGGAACAATTCTCGTACGCACTCCTCACTTCCTGATAAACATCTGGTTCAGCTGTTACCAGGATGATTTGCAGAACCTGCAAGAATCTATATAAACCCTCATAAAGAACCACAGAGCACCAATTCTCTAGGAGGAGGGGAGTACGGGGGACGGGTAGAATTAAAAAATATCATGATTAATATCTGTCAAAGATTAGAAAAATGTGTGAATGGTTTTCTCATTAGATTGACTACAACTAGTCTCATCCCAACTCTTTGCGACAAAAATATGATTAATAACTTCATTCTGAAGAGACTGTTGTATAAGTATGTAGTGTATATAATGGATATTGAATGCATGCCTTGTCTGTTAAAGCTCTATTTATACAGGGTTTTGTAGTCTGTTGTCTGTTCCTACCCGCAGGCTGACCGAATACCAGTTCAATGCAGGATATTCCCGTTGGCCAACCAAAGTCAGTGAGGTGAGTCATATGTGGTGGGTACAGAATGGAAATTGTCAGCGTTCTGTTTAATCTGTATTAAATTATGTTTGTCACTTACCAGTTCACTAGGAGCTATTACCACACTCCTCAGTAACAACAGTTTCTAGTGAATGGATGAGTTGCTTTCTCATGAAGTGTTTCAGCCCAAGAGAAAAATGTTCTGGCTCCGTGATAGCACTTTCCTCAGGCTGGCAAGTTACACAGCAATAAAGATACTCAAATAAAATAATGGTATGTGTTCTCACCAGTGTAAAAGGGTATTTTTCAGAAATAGAATATTCTCCTCATTGCACATTTGGCGTTTTGCATGATTCACCAGCAGAATATGACCTGAAGTGTTCCTAGTCCTATGCCAACAACACGGCTTTATGGATTGACCGTCGTCATCCCCGTTATTTGTGGGAGCTAATAATCCCGGCTTTCGAGCATTATAATGCCTCATGTGCGAAAAAGTGAGGACGGTTAAGGCCCACCCAATTTAAAATGGGTCAGGTGCGAAAAAAATAGAGCTATTTTAATTTATTGCACATGTAAGTGTCTCGCTCTTATAGTGAAATGTTATCACCAGATTGTGCATACTTGCTTGACTAAAGCTGGGTACACACTACACTGTTTTCGTCCAATAATCGGCTGAAACAGCCGACATACGACCGCTCGTTCAAAAGTCAGTTCAGTGTGTACAGTTACACGATGGTCGAAAGTCTGCCCAAATGGACGATTATCGCCTCATTTGGTTGGTCGTACCGTTCAATATTTTCGTTCCAATCTCGTTTCCGCAGTGTAGTGTGTATAAACTTCCGACCGATCCACAACAGTGAGTATGAAATTACAGTCATTGCTCACAACATCGCTGTAAAAAGTAGCTAAAGGGACGTCCGCTCTTCCCTTTATCATCCTAAACAAGGCTAGTGTGTATGCAGTCCATGGACCGAGCGATCGGAACATCGATCGCATGTAAAATCGCTCGGCATAAAAAGTTGGCCGAAAATTCTGTAGTGTGTACCCAGCTTAAGGGTGGGGAGCAGATTCAGGGACAGTGGGATTCAAGCACAAATCTGCATAGATTCCACACAATTTATCATCCCAATTGCTGTGAGATTATTTTTATTTTATTTTTTTATCGACATCAAACCCCGAACTCTTTGTGTGGCAAGCAGGCTCTTTGTATGAAGGTGGATGCAAAGTTAATAATTGTGAGCACAAAAGAGTACATTAATAGCTTCCTTTGCAAAAAGTTGCCACCTCTTGTCCAGGAATGAATCACTAACATAGACCATACTTACAAATACACAGTGTAATGGCAATGCGCCTAGATCATTTTTAGAACTTGCGTCTTTTACGGAGATTAAAATACGACCCCACACATGCCATCTTCCGAATGTATGTTTCAACACCCCTTCCTGCCAATTTCTCGGTATCACTGGCAATATTGAAGTGGGTCTAACCATAGAGGTACAACAATAGATCCGTGGATAAAGTTATATTGAATTCATAGATATGGTTTTACCTGTTGCCAAGGGCAGCTAAAATAAAGCAGATCAATGTGTGCCGGGTTAAACTGGATGATGTTGATATATATACTGTATATTTCTATTATAATAGATTAAAGTGTATCTGTCGCCTACATACAGTGGGAGCAGACGTTTTCTGGGTGGAAACGGCATCAGACAGAATCCGACCTCTTGGGATTCTATAGCAGGAAACCGTTACTGTTCCAGGCAAACACTTCAGAAAACATTTTATCATTTAAACTGATCCATTTCGCTGAGCAAATTGAAATTCAGTTTTGGTTTGGCAGTTGATAAAATCTTTTGTAAGACAATTCAATATTCTAAAATTTTGTTTTTGGTCCACTCTTTAAACCCAGAGCAGAATTCTTTTGTGACCTGTAACTGAAAGCTCATAAACAGCATATTACATATATTATTTATACATAGTGTCATAACAATACTGTGGTTGGCATTGCTGCCTAACAGCGCTGGGGTCATGGTTTCGATTCCCTATCGCGGCTCTATCTGTTTGGAGTCTGTATGCTCTCTGCATGTTTGAGCTACACAAATAAACAATAGTAATTTATATATAATGCACCAGCATATTACTGTTTATTCGGATACCGCTAATAATATTGTGCAGCACTGTGCAGAGAATATGTAGTCACCCCTTGCACCTTGGAGCTTACAATCTAAATTCAATAACATACATGTTAGGGTTCATTTTGACAGAAGCCAATTAACCTGCAAACTCGAGCACCTGGAGGAAACCCACATAAACACTGGGAGAACATACAAACTCCACACACACAGGGCATACTTGCCCCCGGGAGATACGGGTAGAAGTGGGCATGCGAGGGTGGGGCTTGGCGAATAACATCATTTGGCCACTCCCCCTAAACTGCCATCACAATTTCCAGCCTATGACAATAGGCGGCGCGGCCACTATTATACGTGGATGGAGTCCTAAGCCCCCCCCCCACCCCTCCTGCCACTTAGCTATGTGGCTAGGAACTGGGAGGTTGCCCTGCTCTCCCTGGAGTCCGGGAGGACTCCCAGAAATTCGGGAGTCTCCCGTACATTCCCGGAGAGTAGGTAACCATGATGTAGAGTCCTGGTCAGAATCTAACTTATGATCCCAGCACTGTGAGACAACAATACTAACCATTGTGCCACCATGCTGCCCATCCTAACAGTAGAGAAATATAGCAAATAAGATAACAATACAAAAAGTAGGCTAGCCACATTTGCTAGAGGTTACAATGTGAAAGGAGAAGTGGTTCATAAAACACAAGTACATGCTTTAGTAATGAATCAGCCATGTGTAAGAATACAGGTGATCAAGAACAAAATAAATCTGAAATAACGAAAGTAAACTGTTGTTGTTGTTGTTGCTGATTTGTAAAGCCCCACAGTGCTCCACAGTGTCAGACAGTGGGGAAGACAGAGCAAGGTAGAGAAAATAAATACTTGTGATAGAGCTTACAATCTAGTTTGAAATAAAAACCAGAGTGAGACTCAGAGTAGGAGTTGTGACAGCAGCCAGGGTGTAGCAGTGCTAGACGTATCGAAGGGAATAGGGTAAGCTCTAGTAAAGATTTTTAGAGAGCGTTTAAAGATTTGAGGCTGTGGGAGTGTCTGATCAGACATGGTAAGGAATCCCATAGATGGGAAGCAGCTCAGGAGAAGTCTTGTAGATGTGAGAGAGGAGCAGGTTAAGAGGGTGTCAGGGAGTGTGTTTCAACACGAGGTTTGAGATGTATGAAGGGTGGTGTTCTTGAGGGTTTTATATGTTAGGATGAGAAGTTTTTATTTGATTCTGGAGGATATGGGGAACCAGTGCAGGTATTTGCAGAGTGGAGCCGCAGAAGGGAAGTCGGTCAGACACGAAATGTCTATTTAAGAGCATAGAAAGCGAAATGTATTGCTTACCCTGTCCATACTGCATCTGTGCATGAACCCTCGATGGAGTATAGGGATCGGTGATCCCTTTTGGGAAGCAAGTTTACCTGCATGCATGTGGTATAAATCCTATATAAATCAGTATATGATCTTTTCAGAGCCTTTGTCCTTTAATTGTACCATTAACTACAGTATTCTATGTGACACAATGTGTTTTGTTACAGAACTGGGTGTTCCATACATTGTCACAGTCCAATCTTACGGACAGGTAAGTCCTTATCAGGCCACGCCCCTCTAATATATACTTATATACTTTTTAAATTTATATTTCTATACTTTATACAGTATACACTTTTTACTTTAAACAATAATTAATTATAGAGAGTACTAGAAAATAAATAAATAAATAAAAGGGATTTAATTTTAATAGTATGTTACAACCTTATAAAAATAGCTTACAGAAATCACCCAGCTACTAAGTGTCTGTCTGTAACTGTAATTTAGATTTACATGAGAGGTTATATGGGGAGAACTTGAGCAATTACCACCCAGTCTGTAGGTAAACTGTACAGACAGATACTAGTAAAACTGGTTATGCCGGGAAACAAGAATGTGTATGAAGGGACATATATCTAGTGGAGGGGGGATGGACACCGACGGTGAGGTGTTATAAGGGAGCTTGTTATTAGGTGCTTTAGTTAAGGGTCTCTTATTTTCCGTTATTTTCTGTGTCTTAGTAGAAGTTAGCAGTTAATAAGTAAGATGGCCAGTGTCACGCTAGCCGTGAGAATCAGACCCACCTACTGGTATTGGCGCAGCTAATCTAGGAAGCGCAGAGTCTAACGAGCCCCAGGTCTTCGCCAGGGACCCCCACAAGGAGGTTTAGGCTTCGCGGTGGAGAATCACAGGTCGTGGCCCTCCTAGGTGGCCACCAGAGAGGTAGATATAGCGAGGTCGGAGTCGGGAATGCAGGAGTCAAGCCAGGAGATCTAATACAAGCCAAAGGGAGAAGAGTCAGACAATCCGAGTCAAAAGCCAAAATTGAGGCAGGATACAGAACAAAGGTGCTGGAGCAAAGGTAGTCCTTGAAACCCTGGCACCAGAATGGCGCCAGAGTCACATTTAAATAGATACTGAGGCTCTTTCATTGGTGGCTGGGAGATCAGCAGTCAGTCAGCTGACCACCGATAGGAAGCCGAAACAAGCATCCCATTGCCTAGCAACGGAGACGCGAGGAGTGCGCCTGCGCCCGCCAGCAGTGATCCAGGCGCGTCCAATTGCTAGGCAATGGGACTTGATTGCTCAATACAGGAAGGCCCCAGTCCCCGGCACTTCCTGAATGTGCGGTGATGGTGCCTGACAGCCAAGTTCATCCAGGTGTGAAGGTATGATGACCCCCTGTGTGGATGTGGAGTGATACAAACAGTTTTTACCCTTGACTCTCATCCACCTTTACCTCTTATCGCCATTGACTTTGCGCCCCATTGGCTCAAATTTAGAGGGCTATGCTCGATGGGACCAATGTCTCCTAAAATCTAAGCACCCTATTTATGTTCAGTATGTTTCCAGGGCAGCCGACTTGGGAGGGACTGCATTGAGAATCTGCTATTCACTGCAAACCTGTACATTGCTTCTTTGTAGGTCGACTTATTTTTCCTCACAAGTTTTTTTATAATACAAGTATTTCCTCTTAGAGTGAGCACTTCCTGTAACCATACAGTTTGTTGTTGTTGTTTTTTTTATCATTATATTATTATTATTGTTTGGCCAGTGAGTGCCTGACGGAATTCTCCCTCTGGCTATAAATGGATTGGAACAGTTTGTTCTTTTCTGGTCTCTGTGGAAACCTGGAGCGATAAGAGAATTATGCTGAGATAGGAGAACTGTGCTGCGACAGAGAAACATGGTGTGATAGGAGACTCATGGGGGATATTTACCAATCATTTTTGTTTCAAATCCCCCCCAAAATGTCAGTTTTCGGGGGATAGCCATATTTTCAAGTATGTTATCAATTTAAAGATGGCGTTTGAAGCCTTCCAGAACATTGCGGTAGAGGGATCTTCAGATCCCTCACCACATCTTATCTGCTCTCCCCTCCGGTTTCTATCGCACAACTGGCCACTGTGCGATAGTGACCATAGAGCAGATAGGATATAGGTGCACTTGTGGGCTCGCTGGGACAATAGTTTACTATAACTGCTCTTCCAGAACAACAATTTTGTGAAATAGTCACGATCTTTCATTCCATATCATTGCGATAAGGAAAGAAAATGATTGTGTAAAAAAAAACATGATGATGATTGTTAAATATGCCCCATGCATGCGATAGGAGAGAATCCTGCTGCCGTAGGAGAGAATCCTGCAGCGTTAGGGAGAGAATCCTGCAGCGTTAGGGAGAGAATCCTGCAGCGTTAGGGAAGAGAATCCTGCAGCGTTGAGGAAGAGAATCCTGCAGCGTTGAGGAAGAGAATCCTGCAGCGTTGAGGAAGAGAATCCTGCAGCGTTAGGGAAGAGAATCCTGCAGCGTCGAGGAAGAGAATCCTGCAGCGTCGAGGAAGAGAATCCTGCAGCGTCGAGGAAGAGAATCCTGCAGCGTCGAGGAAGAGAATCCTGCAGCGTCGAGGAAGAGAATCCTGCAGCGTCGAGGAAGAGAATCCTGCAGCGTCGAGGAAGAGAATCCTGCAGCGTCGAGGAAGAGAATCCTGCAGCGTCGAGGAAGAGAATCCTGCAGCGTCGAGGAAGAGAATCCTGCAGCGTCGAGGAAAAGAATCCTGCAGCGTTTGAGGAAGAGAATCCTGCAGCGTTTGAGGAAGAGAATCCTGCAGCGTTTGAGGAAGAGAATCCTGCAGCGTTTGAGGAAGAGAATCCTGCAGCGTTTGAGGAAGAGAATCCTGCAGCGTTTGAGGAAGAGAATCCTGCAGCGTTTGAGGAAGAGAATCCTGCAGCGTTTGAGGAAGAGAATCCTGCAGCGTTTGAGGAAGAGAATCCTGCAGCGTTTGAGGAAGAGAATCCTGCAGCGTTTGAGGAAGAGAATCCTGCAGCGTTTGAGGAAGAGAATCCTGCAGCGTTTGAGGAAGAGAATCCTGCAGCGTTTGAGGAAGAGAATCCTGCAGCGTTTGAGGAAGAGAATCCTGCAGCGTTTGAGGAAGAGAATCCTGCAGCGTTTGAGGAAGAGAATCCTGCAGCGTTTGAGGAAGAGAATCCTGCAGCGTTTGAGGAAGAGAATCCTGCAGCGTTTGAGGAAGAGAATCCTGCAGCGTTTGAGGAAGAGAATCCTGCAGCGTTTAGGGAAGAGAATCCAGCTGCCATAGGAGAATCGAGCTGTGACGGGATATATAGTGATATTTGGAGGGGTGTAGAGGTGATTTAAATACGGCAGGGGATTTGTGAGTTTAGTGAATCTTGTTTACCTTGTTTAAGCACAAACTGGAATTAAGCATATTCTATAAAAAAAAATTACTCCACTCTATAAACTGATAAACACACATGCAAATTTGCAAAAATGGATGTGCTTTAAAATTTGCTCTAAAAATAACGCCACTTTTATAGAATATGTATATATCTAATAACGCCACAAAAATATTTATAAATAAAATAGAAATTGAGAAAACTGATATTATAAATAGCTTTTTAGGTTATTTTTTATAGATTACAGCCATAGTTTTACACTTCATTCATTTCTTACCTTATTTAAGTCCATTGGTTCCTATCCACAGTGCCTGAGCATGACGTCTTTATCCATTTTATGTTGGCAGGAATGGGGTTGCAAAACTGAACATTTACTTTGAAGAAATGAATTATAAATCCATTGAGGAGTCTCCTACAATTAATGTGAGTTGATTCTGGTCTAGCTTGTAGCTTGGAGCAGTATTACGTTACTATATTATTTTCTGTCTATAATGCTGATGTTATCTCACTATACACGTGCTAGTCATTCATAGAGGTCACACAGTCACTCACATCTTAGTGCTGTGCTTTTAGTAACACTTCCATTTATCAAACCTTCTAAAAACGTAAAAGTGGAGGTGTGGCCCATAGCAGCCAATCAGATTCTAGCTTTCATTTATCGAGTACATTCTAGAAAATGATTGCTAGAATTTCCACTGTTCCTTTTTTGAAGGTTTTGATGACTCTATTTCGTAGGTTTTGCCGGCTCTACACACAAAGGATCATTTCTGATAGCAAAATGGACACTACGCGGTTCATCTAGATGTAAGCAAGTTAAAATCTTGAAGTGGAATTTCACAGCAAAAAAAAAAATATAACAGTGATTATTATTTTTTCTTTGTTTAATATGTCCACACCCAAAATCTGCTTATCCGATGTGCACAATCACTGACAGCGCATGTCTTGAATACCTGAAATCTTCAGTACTACGCGTGGTCTACGGTCATGTTAGCCTGCTTCCAACATTGATTTTGAATATTCCAATAAACTGCTTGCCTCACCCTTAATTATGGTTCATAGGTCTCCTGACAATAACCAGACTCCATTTTCTTTTCTTGTTTTTTTATAAATTACCCTTTTTTCCATCAATAGAACTATGCTTCTGGTATCTGCCTTACAGGTTCTGGTACCTCTTTCATAAAAGAGAAATGTCATACAATCATACTTGCCAACTTTTCCTTGTTGGTTTCAGTGAGATCCCGGGGGAGGTGGGTGTGTGGGGGCGGGGCTTAATGAATTGCATAAGTTTGGCCACACCCCCTAAACTATTGTCAGAATTTTGGGCAATTACAGCGGGGACGAGAACCGGGAGGTTGCCCTGCTCTCCGGGGATCCCGTTAGGTTTCCCAGAAATGTGGGAGTCTCCCGGACATTCCGGGAGAGTAGGCAACTATGCTTAAAGAAAAGCAGCTAATGAATCTCTAGAGCCTGAAGTATATTTTACAATTATGTCTCCATTACTGAAGTCATGTTGTCTTACCTGTCAGTCTTTGATTAAATCTTGGTCTCCATGAAAATGGCCACCTCCATAGGCATCAATACATGGACATAGGACACAATTTCTGAACTGTGTCATCATGCCACAGATGGTGAAGCCAACCACGTCTTGTACTCGCTCAGCATCAGGGAGAATGTCAGACTCTTCAGGGAGTGAGGGAGATCACCCCTATTTCAGGGAGTCTCCCTGGCATTCAGGGAGAGTTGGCAAGTATGTATACAATGTACTGTTTTCTGCTCCTTTTGAAGTGTTGCTAATTTCAGGTCATTTTGCGCTAATTACAACTGTACACAGGAAATTCGGGAATGCCCCCTATATAGTCACCACCCTGAACTTTCAAGCTGCTACGATCATTCCAGGTCTACTCATTCCCCGGTGTATAATGTACTCGCTCCTTTCCTGTATATATCTATGAGCAGATCTATAGAATCAGGTGCCCAAGACTGCAATTAAATCTTCATGATGTGACAAGGCCATTGGCGGGACATTCACACTGTAGCATAAGTATTGCCCATTAAGCGTATATAGTGTATACAGTATAAACAGTGCCATGTTCATGTGAGATTTTCTTAATGTACCCAACCATGCTTATTCTATTATTAATATTAATAGTAATTGTTATTTAACTAGTAGGCTGTAGGTTATAGTGTAAACAGGGACATTTATGAATATTGGTGCACAGATAACTGCCCAATGTAGGAGATTTCTCCCCATTGATTGGTTGCTATGGCTTACACTGCAAAGTGCCGCACAATACCGCTGTCTCCATAATACCCAATGGGGACTGTGGTCGGGGAAAATTTATCAAGCTCCGAAAGTTTATGGAAACTGGCAGGTGGCACGTGGAGTAAAGACTCCAGGAATTGTAAGTGAAATGAAGTAATGCGCTGTCTGGACATGACTTCAATGGTACTTTGCTCCGTTAAGTCATCTGTTGCTGCGGTGACAGAAGATACTTAGTGGGACAAAAATGTGATTCGTGTTAAAGAGACCCCTAAGGGTGGAAGAGCAGAGGCCACTTCTGAGCTCAGGTACCATACAGCGCATGCACAGGAGCCGCCCGCTCTGCATCACGGTGACTACAGGCCCGGCGCTCCAATTAGGCAAGGTTAGGCACTTGCCTAGGGCGCCGGGATCTGGAGGGCGCCACAGAATGAAAATTACTTTAAAACTGTGCGGCGACCGCTGACCTTCCACGGCCGCCGCACAGCATTCAGATACATCCACGGAGAGGGGGGGAAGGGGCTATTGCTCACCACCGCCGCCTCTCTGCTCTCTCTCCTCCCCTCCACTCACTGACTGTTGGGCTGTGACATCATCATCACGGCCCGACAGTGTCAGTGAGCGAAGGGGAGCAGACGGAGCAGAGAGGCGGCCGTGTTGAGGCAAGGTAAGGAAAAACGTGGGGAGGGGGGAGGAGCGAGGCGATTTTCAAAGTGTTCCTGCGGCGCGGGGGTTGGGGGGGCGCCATTTTTTTGCGGGGGGGAAGGGGGGGGGTGGCCGATTTTGACAAAGTGCCTAGGGCGCCATGGACCATAGCACCGGCCCTGGGTGACTAGCATAAAGTTTGTGTCCGGCCTTGTGTGTCACTCATGTAAGCAGAATGGGGTGTTTATAACATCTCTTCTGATAAACATTGATTTTCTATCGCTGGGAGATACTACTTTTAATCTTGCTGTAGTCTCGCAGGGACACACTCTGCCTGTGACCACCGGCCATGTGGTTGTGCATTAAACATCTACAGCTACCTAAGGGAAACCCCCTGCAAAGCTGCGTATCAGCGCAGTGGGAAGGGTGTACTCCCAGATACTGGAGTGCTACAGTTTTTCACACTGAAAGTTTTGAGGGACTCAAAGGGCTGTTTTTATATTTGGAGTCTTGTCTTTCATCACCCTGTTTACTATTTGTCATTTGTAAAAGCTCAGTTTCCGTCGACCTATATGTGCTGGAGCATTCATGGGACCTGTTAACCTATTTTACAGTATGAACTGCTCTCTATAGCCAAGATATTGTGACCGAACGGAGATAGGGTTAAACCACTAGTCCACTCCCTGTTTTGACCACAGGCTTTATGACTTCCTCAGTCTGGACATGTCCGCTTAAACATCCTGCCTGTGTCTTTATTCCCATTAGATTCTGCACAGAGGGGGGGTGAGCTCTCTGTGTCTTTATTCCCATTAGATCCTGCACAAGGGGGGGGGGGGTGAGCTCTCTGTGCAGGATCTAATGGGAATAAAGACACAGAGGGGGGGGGTGAGCTCTCTGTGTCTTTATTCCCATTAGATCCTGCACAGGGGGGGGGGGGGTGAGCTGGTACTGTTGCTGCACCCTTCAGGCCCAGGACACGAGCGTTCTCTGCTTTCTCTTGCAGCCCCTTTTGTGAACGTCTTTAGATGTCTTATGACAACTGAGCTCTCCCAGAAATACTTCAATTATTGTCACTTGAACAGCTTGGTGCGAGGTTCCTATTATAAACTTAAGGGCAGTATTATAAACTAGCAGATAACAGATATTACACCAATGATATCAATTATTAATGTAGATTAGATATATATGAAACACAAGAATCAGTATTTCTTTATAATCAGTTGGGCCCAATAATATATATGTAGTTGAGGATATCACACTAAAACTTATGGGGGGAGGGGTTAGGCCATATTTGACCACTCTCCTGGAATGCCCAGTAGACTCCCAAATTCTGGGTAGGCAATTCTCCCACATTCAGCCCACTTAGAAATGTCCATTTTGACCACTGTATGTATGTATTTGCATATATATGTATGTGTGGGCCAGTCAAGTCCTTGCACACCAAACTCATCAAATGTCTTTGTAGTCCTTGCTTTGTGCACTGGGGCACAGTCATGTTGGAATAGAAAAGGACCTTCCCCAAACTGTTGCCACAAAGTTGGAAGCATAGCATTGTCCAGAGTGACTTGGTATACTGAAGCATTAAGATTGCCCTTCACTGGAGATAAGGGACCTAGCCTAAACCCTGAAATACAGCCCCATACCATTATCCCTCCTCCACCAAACTTCACAGTTGGCATAATGCAGTCAGACAGGTAACGTTATCCTGGCATCCACCAAACCCAGACTCTCCCATCTGACTGCCAGAGAACCGTGATTCGTCACTCCACAGAACACGTTTCCACTGCTCCACAGTCCAGTGTCAGTGTGCTTTACACCACTCCATCCAACGCTTGGCATTGGTCTTGGTAATGTGAGGTTTGCATGCACCTGCTTGGTCATGGAAACCCATTCCATTAAGCTCCCACCGCACAGTTTTTGTGCTTACATTAATGTCCGTGGAAGTTCGGAACTCTTCAGCTATGGGATCAGCAGAGCGTTGGCGACTTTTACGCACCTTAGCAGTCATTGACCCCTCTCTGTGATTTTACGTGGTCTTCTGCTTCGTGGCTGAGTTGCTATTGTTCCTAAACGCTTCCACTTTCTAATAATATCCCTTAACAGTTGATCGTGGAATATCCAGCAGGGATGAAATCTCACGAACCGTCTTATTGCAAAGCTGGCATCCTATCACAGTACCACGCTTGAAGTTACTAAGCTCTTCAACACGACCCATTTTGTATCAGAAATGTTTGCAAATGGAGACTGCATAGCTACGTGCTTGATTGTATACACCTCTGGCAAGAGGTCTGATTGATTGAAACACCTCAATTCAATAATTAACAGGTGTGGCCAAATACTTTGGTCCATATAGTTTGTGTGTGTATATATGTATGTATGCATGCATATAATGATAGATAATCCTTGTCACCCATCTGTGTGATTGTGCCTTTGTAGTTCCTGCTAGCTGTGAGTAAGGTAGAGATGATACTGTGTGTCGTCACCCGTATTTACATAACATTCCTCTGCTTTGTCACAAGAGGAAGGAACATTATGTGGGTATAATTAAAGCACAGACCTGTCCAGGCCAGAGAGAAGCCTGATTGGATGGAGACTGGTTACATCTGCACACGGCCTGTGCAGGGTTCCGGGAAAATATGTCTTAAGCCAGCAGCACAGTGTATGATTAGAATGGTTTTGGGAAACCTGTTAGTGTTAGGCAGGTATAACCTGTTTTCTCATAGCCAGTGAAATGTTTCTCCTTGATTGTATCCTTTCCCTTTGATGTCACTATACGTTGCTGCACCTCTGCCAGGTATTTCTTTCACATCTCTCCTTTTCACTCCGTGACGGTGCAGATCGGAGACAGACGAGCTGTAGGGTTCTGGCTGTTGTAAACTGAAACATTCCCCCATAAGTCGCCAGCTAGACGCATAGAAGATATTGTACTGATCAAGTGATTTGCATGAAGGATTCATATTTCAAATCAGGGCATTTAAAATGTTATTCAGCCAATGATTTATTTATTTTTTCTTTTGTTTCTCCAAGACTAAGGGGCATATTCAATTAGGTTTCCGGTCCGTGGTAACGCACCGGAACAGGTCACAAAGTCAATTCAAGGTACTGCAATAACGTGGATTTTCGTGCGCACCCCATAGGGTTGTGTAGGAAAATCTGCGTTATTATTGCGTATTACCGTCAATACTGCTCAGGTTCCACGTTATCGCGGACGGGAAACCTAATTGAATATGCCCCTAAGACAGGGGTAGGCAACCTGTGGCTCTTCAGGTGTTTGTGAAACTACAAGTCCCAGCATGCTTTGCCACTAGATAACCAGCAGATAGGTGGCAAGGCATGCTGGGATTTGTAGTTTCACAACACCGGGAGAGCCGCAGTTTGCCTACCCCTTCACTAAGAGTTTGGAGGTTTTAAGAGCATATTCAATTAGCTTTGCGATCCGCGATTGCGCGGCCGCTGTGCTTTACTCAAAGTAATACGTCACCGCAATACCATCAATTTCCCTTCGCAACCCTACGGAGTGCAGTACCGCGTATTACTGTCTCCGGTCGTCCCTGCACATCATCGCGGACTACCAAGCTAATTGAATATGCCCCTTAATGTTAATACTTGCCTACTTTCTGGACATTACAGGCAAGGCAATGGTGAAGTGAGTTGTATCATCAGGCCCAGCCCTGCCCATCCCTCCTTACAAGAGGATAGGTCGGAGCAGGAGAAGGGGATTATTCTACTCTCTGCTGTGGATGATACAAGGAGAGCAATAGACTTAATCTATGCCGAAAGTAAATTTTCCACCCCTGCTCTGGTGGGGTCATTAGACGCTGAAAAGGTCTTTGACAGAGTGTCCTGGTTGTTTATGGGGTGCAATCTCTCTTTTTTTTGTTGTTTTTTTGCTTTTGAGAAAATAATTTTATTGGTTTTTAGAAGTTAACAAATAGATCATATACAATACATTAGATTTAATTTGCAATATTGTCTAATAACAGGAGAGGTAAAGACCTGAGCTGAGTTATTATAAGTAATTAGAAACAGTATCAGAGTAATAACTTGTATTTTAAGGAAGATGAAGAAGGGATAAGGTGTGGTAGGGGTGATGTGAAGTAGTAAATATATATATACAGGAATGAGAGGGAAATCACATACTTGTACTTATTTGAGAATATCATTTGAATGATGTGTATGTCTGAGATTGGGATGTAATTCACCAAATCTGATGATGATGATTGTGAGTTACAAAGATAATAAAATATCAAACGGTTCTTAGTGGAGGTTCAGCTTCATGATGATTCATCCAGAGAATCTGTGTCTTTGAAGTTCACTGTGGTATCATTAAGAACAGCTGATATAATTTCCATTTGATAAACTGACCAAATTTTATTTATAGCGGCAGAAAGTGAGGGGGTTAAAGTGTTTTTCCAAAATGTTGCTATTAATCATTTAGCTGCATGCAAAATAGGATTAGTTTTGTATAGACTGGGTGGTGTTAGGAAGCTGTTTGGGGATAAGGGAGTATAACAGGGAATCAGGCATTTTAACTTGCGGAATAGATTCAATAAGAATGAGCCGCATTCTTGAGGAAATGTGCTTCCGAAGTAGGCAGAATTGTACCACAATCCTTCAGCAAGATAGTTATTGTCAGCGCTTATCAGTAACACTGCATATCTGTGTGTATCTAGTAAAATGAATACATAAGTTCATATTTTGATCAAAACATTTAAGCCTGCATCCCAGAGTCAAGGGCACCTCATTATATGCAGGTCCTACACTGATCTATATGCTTCAAACACCATTAAAATGCAGTTAAAATCAGACGCACTCACCTCCCAAGTATAGGGTTTTACATTTAGCAAGAGCTGGCTTGTGAGCCACACCAAAATGAGCTTTAAATAGGCTTGATGGACAGCCGCTAAGAAAACATAAGGCAATATTCTGAGACAAAATCAGAGAGAGAATAAGCCCGCGCTCGGTATATTCCATATTGTATTTGGTACCAGCTGTGTGGCAATATAAATGCCCATATATGTATACAAAACAGAAAGACAGTTGTTGTCAGCGTTTGTGCTTAACAAAGGTATAACCGATCTAGATTCCACCCTACTCTATACATCTCCTTACTAACACTCCACCGTTTTATCCCTTCCCCCCCCTCATTCCACGAACACTTCAACACCTCCCTGGCATTTTCAATACAATTGATAATAACAATAATGGGTTCAACCTTACTTTATGCTGCACATATCTCTCGGGGAGACTGAACAATTTGTAGCTAAAAAAACATTGTATTGTAGTGTATCCATACCTCCCAACATCTGGGTTGGCAGCCTCGGGACGGGGTGAGTGGTCACATCACGATGGGGCATGGTCACATCACAATGGGCGCCTGGCCACACCAAGGGCCTGTCTAGCACTTTTGAAATGCTAGGCTGCCAGTTCTCTCCTCCCCTCACCTCCAAAACTGTAAGTGCTTTGCACACACCCGTTTGCAGAGCAGCAATGAACAGCCAATACCTTCCTAATTTCCCACCGATCGAAACAAAGCTGCCCGATCGGGATGTCCTGCATAGATCAGGATGGTTGGGAAGTGCATTATACTCTCAAACTGTAATGTTTACCCCCTACGCAACCCTGCCCTCCTCTTTTCTTTCTGTTCCCCTTCCCTTTCTTTCGATAGTTTTCTTTTTAAAAAAAGTTTGAAAAAAGAAAAATGCAACTGAAAACGTTGCCTGACACAAAGTAAATCCAAATGGCAAGAAAAGCATATCTCCACCAATGCACACCTGCAAAGTTCTCAGGATGGGCAACTACCAGTCCAACGTCACCCATTAAGAGCTCAATGCATTCAGTAATGTTTAGCTCTGAACCACACAAATAGATGTAACCTCTTCTGTCAAATTTAAAACAAAATCCAACAGAGTGCAACATAAGGGTCTGGCAATCCTCCCCGAGACCAAAAGGCAACCCAACCTTTAGTATATTTCTTTCATGTGCTACCAGACACAGATTCCCGCCCGACATCTGTGACCTCAGTGTCTTTTGCAGAAAGTCTTCCATCTAAAATAAGACCTACAATTGTGTTCTCAACCCTGGACAAATGTCTATCAAGAAACCACATATTTTCGCTTCAAACACAACAAAAACCGCCAAAAAAGCAGCATCACCAGATGTGACCATGTCATCAATTTATTATCCACACTCGCCATTTCCATTTTGAAAGTTATGGGGGGAAAAAAATAGATATTTATCCTCCTGACATGTAAAGTAATGTAGGGCTTTTTGTTTTGAGTGTATTTGATATACACAACAATGGTGTGGTCTGTTGGCAAGTTTTCCTTTTGAACAAATGTTTCAGTAACCACACGATTCATTGCAGGGCATTAGTTAGACACTAGTGTGTGCAGCTCGTGAGCAGCCTGCATCTTACACATACCATAGTTTTGCTTCCAGGCTTCCGGCTGTAATTTATAAAAAATCACACATACTAAAAAGTCAGGTCAGCCTTCAAGATGAGAACTTGCAAGAGAACTTGTACTTCCTTTTACTTTTTGTCCTTTTTCATTTTCAGCTTGTTTTTACGCTGCAGACTTTTCGACATAAAAATAACAGCGTTCGTGTTCGTGTTAGTCCACTTGATTTAATTGTTCTGTAAATGACCTCCTCCTACAACTTTAGCTAAATATATCATCTTGTTTGCTTCCTTCTGTACCTTTCAGCGAGACATCTCTCACTAGGTTACCCTGGGATACGACATATTTGTGGTACTGGATATACCCCAGAGAACAGCTTTGTGTTGTATTCAAAGGCAAACAAACTTAAATGAAAAACAAACCCCATTTGCTATTAAGGCATGGCTGAAAAACATAGATGAAAGATGAAGTGATGTGTTCAGAAAAAGTTGCAGGGAGGTACATAAAAGTTAATAAATTGAAGTCGCATATGGGTTGAAATCTCCTTTAAATGGGTCACTTAGGCGGATTTATCCAAAATCAGATTTTGTGTTTTAACTTAAATCGTCTGCAAGGGGTCGATGGTATGAATTTATCAGCTCCTCCCAGGTGGCTGTAGCTTTTTCTGTGTACTTTGGTGATCAGTCCTGGGGTTAACACTTATCAAACTGCGGGTTTGGAATAGTGGATAAATGCAGTATGTGGGCACCAGGCGGACACAGAGGCGGGTGTGAACATAATGAAATACACTCATTCTGCTGATAGTAAATGACGCTGATTAGAAGCAACTTTAACAAGGAAGCTATGTGGGGTTTTTTTCTTTTTAAATAAGTCTGTGCAAATAAAATGTTTCAAAACCCTGTTAATCATTATCAGAATGTACAGGTCGGGCCCTTGCACATTGTAAGGAAAGGTTACAGGAAGACGTGTTTAAAGACAATTTAAATGGACATATACATGCTAAGCTGACAGATTGCTATGTTTCCACTTTAAATGTATAGTGATCAAACGTGAGCAGACATGATACATTTATGTATAACTAGATTTTGGCCTATCAGAATGTTAATTCACAGAGTTTACATTGCACCTTTTACAGGTATTCCCTCTTTGCAAGTAGTTCACTTTTACTCAATGTATAGAAATAAAACGAGCAGCCACAACATTGAAACCTCCTGCCTAATATTCTGTAGGTCCCCCTTGTGCCGCCATAACAGCTCTGACCTTACGAGGCATGGACTCCACAAGACCTCTGAAGGTGTCCTCTGGTATCTGGCACCAAGACATTAGCAGCAGATTATTTAAGTCCTGTGAGTTGCGAGGTGGGGCCTCCATGGCTCGGACTTCTTTTTCCAGCACAGCCGACAGATGCTCGATCGAATTGAGGTCTGTGGAATTTAGAGGCCAAGTCAACACCTTGAACTCTTTGTCATGTTCCTCAAACCATTCCCGAATATTTTCTTTAGTGTGGCAGGGGCCACTGTCATCAGGGACTACTGTTGCCATAAATGGGTATACTTGGTCTGCAACAATGGTTAGGTAGGTGGTATGTGTCAAGGAAACATCCAAATGAATGCCAGGACCCGAGGTTTCCCAGCAGAACATTGCCCAGAGCAATACACTACCTCTGTCGGCTCGCCTTCTTCCCATAATGCTTCCTGGTGCCATCTAGTCCCCAGGTAAATGACACACACACACAGCCACCCACATGTTAAAGAAAACGTGATTGATCAGACCAGGTCACCTTCTTCCTTTGCGCCATAGTCCAGTTCTGCCCATTTTAGGTACTTTTGACACAGCATGGCCTCTCTGACCAGTCTGCAGTTACACAGCAAACTACAATACACTGTGTGTTCTGACATCTTTCTATCATAACCAGCATTAACTTTTTCAGCAGCTTGTGCTACAGTAATTCTTCTGTGGGATTGTAACAGATGGACTAGCCTTTGCTTCTCGCACAAAACAATGACCCATGGGATGTTCATGACCTTGTCACCAGGTCACCGGTTGTCCTTCCTTGGACCACTTTTGGCAGGTACTAACCACCGTATACTAGGAACACCCCAACAGACCCGCTGTTTTGGAGATGCTCTGACGCTGTCTAGCCATCACAATTTGGCCTCTGCCAAAGTGGCTCAGATCCTTACGCTTGCCCATATTTCCTGCTTCTAACACATTCAATTCAAGAACCTACCGTTCACTTGCTGCCTAATATATCCCACCCCCTGACAGGTGCCAACGAGACAATCAATGTTATTCATTTCACTTGTCAGTGGCTTTAATATTGTGGCTGATTTGTTTATATCATATAGATATAAATATATTAGAGGAGACATCGAGGAAGAAATAAACTTACCTGGACGCGGAGAAAGTGTAGTGCTCTCTGTTCACCAATATGCCTACTGGCAACTAAAATAATCCTCTCTGTCTGGATATTATAAACAAATTGGTGAAAAACACAGAAGTTAGAAAGATATAAGGCGATGTATGTAATAGAAGATTCATTAGGGCATGCACAAGCCAGTCGTGTGGAAATATAAATCACTTTGTATGTTTTTTGAGTGATTGTAAATTTAAAGTCTTATTACAAAATGCAGTTGATGGGCTACATTGATTAAGTTCTGTACAATACAGAAGTTGTCTCCATCAAATACCCAATGAACATGCAGGGAATACTTTACAGAAGATGGAAACCCCCAGCTGCATCTCGCAGTCGTGATTGGTCAGAAGTGGGTCATACCTGGCCAATGAGGGTGTCCCATGGTAAGATGTGAGACTATGATGTGATGTGCACATCCAATCCTGGCGCACAGACTTCTGCCAGGTCTGACCCACTAACCAATCACGATAAATGTTGTGGGCCAGGAGGTTTCCATCCCATTTAATGTTTTGCCTCCATCTTTATATAATTTTCATGTTGGCTGTTGTTCCTTTCTCCTCAGATGGTGATGCTCTTGTCCTTGATGGGAAGCCAGTGGAGTCTATGGTTTGGCTCTTCCGTTCTTTCAGTGGTGGAAATGGGCGAGTTGGTATTTGATGTCGTCGTTATTGGGGCCATAATCCTTCTTCAACGCTACCGCAGTCGACAGAATCAAAGTTTTGAGGAGACGGGCAGAGTTCAAACCCCGGATGCATCGTTTAGACCTATAGAAGAGAGAAATGCTCAGATTCCACACCACGGCCCCTCAGACAGCCAAATGAGGGTTGTAGCAGATATCACTCCCCCGCCGGCCTACGAGAGCCTGGACCTAAGCTCTCTGGGAGGACCATCCTCTCGTGCGTCCAGCGTACGTAGTCACAGTTCCCACCATGCAAGTTCTCCATGGAGAGGTGAATAAGGGAAGGGATTTAGAAAAGAAGGGTATGAAATGTTGTGTATATTAGGAGGAGTAAAGGGCTAATCAAGGTTGAGAGGGTATGGGAAAATAGTGACTTTAAAAAGCAAAAGATAAAAAGAAGAAAAAAAGCCTCTACGACTTGACCTAGTTTATCTTTGTAAGGGAAAAACAAGTTACGTGGTCATTAGGGTGAGAAAATGATATCAAGTTCAGCGGTTCACTTCCTGCTAATCTATACTCTGTTCATCCAAACGGCTATGAACAAAAACTTTACAGTCAATTCCAACGTGTCTCCATTAAGAAATAAAACAAAATCTTTCTAGACTCCAAACCGACGACATTATTTCAACGTCAACCAACAAAATAAGATTTAGTTTGATAGCCCCATCTGTTAAATCGCTGTATTCCTGTAACCAGTTTCTGTGTTGAAGACAATGGAAGGAAATCAGTTATACACATAATACAGCACAAAACTAGAACATTTAACACTTATAAGTATTGTCTTTTCCTGTTGTCTGTGAATAAGCACATTGGCCAGGAGACAGCTTTCAATGTAATAAACTTTAGTCCAGGTCCTGTCCCTATCTTTAATTGACCCCAGACCCTTCACACAAGCTGAACCGTTTTAGAAGTGGTTTGACGTCCAGCAGGAAGTTGGATCACAGAGAGGGAGAGCGCGTAGATTCAGAAAATAATTGGCAAGCACAATAAAATCTATAAAAACACGGTAGAGCTAGTTATTATAATATTGTTTTTGTTTCTGAAATGGGGAAAAAAAATTTTTTAATATGGAAGACATTTGTCAATTGTAAGTTCTATTTCACTTTATTTCACCTTACAAGAGCAGAAAAATAAATGTGAAGTGGATGTTCAGAGCGCACCAATTTATTTCTGTGTGTCCATAAATAGTGTACGAATGGATGCCGCCATTTTGTTTGCACCTCAGCAGTAAACACAAAGTGTCAGCATCAGCAGCAGTACTAAGATGGTTATGCCTATAAGAATTGGCACCTAGCACTTCATAAAGTTGACAAGATACCTACCGTATACGAAGTGGATGCAGCCAATTAACTAATATACAGCTGATCAAGTAACATCACTGAGACATGATGTGCTGTAATCCTCAGTGATGTCACAAGTACCTAGTGGATTTAAAGACTGGGGCATGTCAGGGGCAAACGCAGGATTTGTAGAGGGGGGTTTCCACACCACGCCGCCAGTGGGCGTGACCAGCATGCATGGGGGCGTGGCTATAATATTAGACAGTGCTTGGCTGCTCTCCAACTCTTCCTATCCCCATAATATACATGGGCAATGCTGCGTGCACTACTGTTAGGTGCACACAGCTCTCTCTTTTCAAGCAGAGCTGTGTGAAGCAGGAGCAGGGTCCAGCCACCTCAATTATACAGTGCCCCAGGTTTGGAGGAGGTTTCCAGGCACTAGAAACCCCCTCTGTTTACTTATGCATGTGTACTAAGCTGCAATGAGCCAAAAATCTGGAGAAAACAGCTGCTAGGCTGCTGGTGAAAGAGGTTATAGTAAGGCTAGGTACACACTGGAGGTTTTTCAGCTGATTATCGGGCCAATCCCCCGATAAACGATCCCTCGGCCACATATCGCGTCAGTGTTTATACTCACACGATGAATGGCAATCGTTCCAAAGTGTCGATTGTCGTTACATTTGGTTGGTCGGACTCTTTAATAATCTCGCACCAATCACCTTCCGATCACGTAGTGTGTATTCATGATCACGATCTCCATAGAGCTTACAGAGTCATGGTCTTCTCAGCCGATGCCGGCAATGAACATGTCCCAGTGACTAAATGTAGAGAGTGCTTTTGATGGAATAGTTTGTTCTTTCTGAGACTGCAAATTTAGTTTCAGAGTCACAGAAGCTAACGAATTTCGTAAGGACATGTGTGTGTGTATAGCTATAACAAGGCAGTTTTAATTAGTGTGACATGAATGAATGAGTGACTGTTGTGCTGTCATTCTCTAAACGACTATAGGACGAAATGAAGAGCACAGAACTGAAGGTAAATCGTGAATCACCCGAGCGATCGGACCTTCAGTCATTGGTAGAATCGTTGCAAATAACAAGTCTGCCGGAAAATACTTCAGTGTGTACCTAGCCTTAGTATAGGGGGGGTGTTTACCAGGGCCAATGAGCCCTGGCTTCATAGATACCAGTGGCAGGCCATTTTGTATCGCTATGGTATACAGCGATACAAAATGATTCTTACTACCGTCTACTAACCACCAAAGATATATAGAGCCCTGAATATGGACTAACACATTATATCACTGGTTCCTAGTGAAGTGACAGTCTGCATTGCCATGTTCCACACACAAAATGGCTGCCTTCACTCTGTGTAGGGGACAGGTACACTTTTAAGGAGCTTGCTGTTATAAAAGATTATCTTGAATAATGGCAATGGCTGTTTCCTTGTTTCACTTTACTGTATAAATACATAAATTCAGAATGTGCTTAAATATTTACTTCCATATATTTTTACAACGTGATTGCTTGTAGACATTTAGAATTCTCATTGTTACGTTTTACTCCATTTGCTATTCCTGAGGTAAATGAAGGTTAAAAACTGATATTGGCTTCTTTATAAATGCAGTGGTTATCACGGCATGTTGTGCTGTTTACAAAAGACCAGAGGTTCTTAACCCTATGAGTCATGACCTACAAAGTGGGTCTTCGGTTTCCTCTTTACTACAGTGAAATTTCCCTCTAATGGAGTGTTGTAGCCTTTCGTGATAAACAGCAGGGAGCTAACCCTGTTTTGTACGACTACTCAGTAATAATCACTAATTTGTAGACCACTGTAACGTTAATACAACACATAGATAAGAGCTAATATGAGTTGCATTCATTAACACGAGGGCTGCTACACTACTTTGCTGGCCAAAATGAAATCAAGACATCAGCCATTGGCTCATATGGGATAGTGCTGCCTCAGTAAAATTATGCTGGAATGCGGTATATTATATTCTACCAAAGCGGAACTCGGAGATAGAGGAACGGCTCTTTTTTCTGAAAAAGAACAAATATTGTTAATAAATAGTAGTTCTGGCTTTTTGCTTGCTAAGATTTAGTGAAGTGAGAGAGGGAAAGGAGGTGGCTCCGACTCCTCTATTGAAAGTGAACTGATTCACGTTGGCTTAAATCTTCAGCTCCCAAGTATATAGGTTGGAGGCTGCAAATTATGTTCATGTCAACTGGAGGTTATGAATGTAAAAATAATGTGTGAATTTCCTTTTTAACACATTGCACCTATGTCTAAGTAACGTCAAGTGTTATAAAACAAATCATTTGAACATTTTGCTATTGTTTGGGCACTTTATGCATATGAAAATCCACAACATAACATTGTATGTTAATTTTTAATTGTGCAGTCATCATGTTGTGCACTATAATGATTTGCACACACTGATATTCATTGTGCACACTGCATGGCACTGTAGGCACTACTATTCACTGTACACACTGCTCATCACTGTACACACTGCTCATCACTTTACGCACTGCAAGACACTGTACACACTGCTCATCACTGTACACACTGCTCATCACTGCACATACTGCATGGCACTGTAAGCACTGCTATTCACTATACGCACTGCATGGCACTGTATGCACTGCTATTCACTATACGCACTGCATGACACTGTACAAACTGCTCATCACTGTACGCACTTCATGGCACTGTATGCATTGTTATTCACTATACACACAGCATTACACTGTACGCACTGTTATACACTGTACACACTGCATGGCACTGTATGTACTGCTATTCACTATACACAGTGCTCATCACTGTATGCACTGCTATTCACTATGCACACTGCATGACACTGTATGCACTGCTCATCACTGTACACACCGCATGGCACTGTATGCGCTGCTCATCATTGTGCACACTGCATGACACTGTATGCACTGCTCATCACTGTACACACTGCATGACACTGTTACACACTGCACTGTTATTCACTGTACACACTGCATGACACTGTACACACTGCTCATCACTGTACGCACGCACTGCATGGCACTGTACACACTGCTATTCACTATGCATACTGCATGACACTGTATAATGATAACCACTACTAACATTGTTACTGTGTGTTTCTTTTCATTGGGAGACCTTGAATTGTATTCTAAACTGTTAGCGTGGACCCAGGGTCTACACACAGTAGAGGCAGATGTATTGTGGGCTGAGCCAATGTACATGTCAGTGCAGCGTATGAATTTATTAGTAACTAATGCTTACCTCCCCCAGTAATCCAAGACGTGCCAAAACATGCCCACTCTACTTCACCCAACCACACATACACACACACACATAGCACATAAACATACACACATAGCACATATATACACACATACACATACACACACATACATACACACATAGCACATAAACATACACACATAGCATATATATATATATATATATATATATATACACACACACATATACACACATAGCACATTATATATATATATATATATATATATATATATATATATATATATATATATATATATATATATATACATACATACATATATACATATATATATTTATATAATGTATGTATAACACACACACATACATAGATACATACACATACATATACACACACACACACACACACACACACACACACACACACACACACACACACACACACACTATTTTACAAAGCTCCACCCACTTCCATGTAAGCTGCAGCTGTTGTCAGGGTCCACAAATTGAGGCAGTCCCACCAAAATTGGAACTATTGGGAGGTATGACTAAAGGCTCCACTGAGGCATGAGGCACAGTTACTGCCCTAGCTGTGTGTAGGTGACTGGTCCACTTTATATTTTACTATGTATTATTAATCAATGTATGTTACTGCTATGGTCTGCATGCAACGCACATATATAAACCTTGTATAAAGCCTATATTAAACATAAGATAACTGAATTAATCATGTGATTGTTACTGAAATATGGAAAAATATAAATAAATAAAATGGCTGATGTGTGTCACTAACCCAGGTGTGGAAAGTTCTCTATTCATTGGCATTAGAGTGTGTGCACTGCGTACAAGTGAGTGACTAAGTGTGTATAGAGAAATGGTGAGAGGAGTTCTTGTACACATAGTTCCCAATATTAGAGGTGTGACCATCGGGGTGTGGCCACTTGGGGCACGCTTAGTAATAATGAAGCTACTGTATTGTGAGACCAATATAGGCAAACAAAAGTTGGTCTATTGAATTGTGGCAAGACTTACTAGCCCCATCACAGGGACTAAAAAAAGTCCTCAAACAAGAAATTTTTTATTTAGCCCCTGGAACCTGTGTGTTTTGAGGTTGACAGGTGGGTGTATAATAACCTTTCATCATGATCTGTAGAGCATCATCATCTATTTATATAGCGCCAACATATTCCGTAGCGCTTTACAATTGGGGGACAAATACAGTAAGAAACAAACTTGGTAAAACAGACAGAGGTAAGAAGTACTGTGCGTCCATCCAAATCTTGCTTTCACTCCTCGTGGTAAAAGGACCCAGGTCTTACCAGGGATCGACTCAGGAACTCCCCACCTAAATCGTAAGATGTGGATGTATAGTAAACAGGACACACACCTGACTAGAGGAGATGCCACCTGGCGCATTTATCAGTGCCTAAGGGTAAAGAATATACAGCCGATTGATTTAAGCAAAGGCTAATAAGGCCGACCCCTGTATAGCTACAGTGGAAGCAAGTATATAATTAGCACACAGGGGTAACAATACATATGAACAGACAATTGTAACAATTAATGTAATCAACACCAGAAGTGCACTTGGGGGTGGGGGGGGGGTCCAGAAAAACCCCTACATCATTATCTCCCTCTAGATTACCCTCATGCATTTTTGCATTCATGAGACATATCTGGCTGTCAATTGATGCCCCCGACTGCCATGAGCAGATATGAAGTCTAGCACGTCCATCCAACCTGCTCAGAGAGGAAATGTGTTTATACATCCTCACTTCCTCCATGAGCAGCAGAGGATCAGAGCTCACAGTGGAGCAGCAGAAGAACAACACAGCAAGTAGTAAGTCAGGTTGGGAATGGGAGGATGTAAAGTTAGTAATTAAACATAGGAGAGGTAACAACGGCAAATGACTGGGGCAAGCGGAGAGAATTAATATGAAAATAATTAACCACATATATGGAAACTCTCCTCTAGAAATCCTGCCTTTGCCTGTACACAGACAGGTCACTAGATTGCACTGAAAATGAATTACAACGAGAATTATATTATATGGAAAGTACAACAGAAGAATTTGTCAATCGAAAAGTTCCAGGCCCATGTAGCTCATTGGCAATGAGCACACAGGGTCACCTGGTTTATCACCATCAGAAAATCGGAGAAGAAAGCTGATCTTTTTGTAGTAAACTTTACCATTTATCAGGACCTGTGGCTACCTCATTCAGTGGCGCACGCAGGGGGGGTTTCTGGTTCTCCAGAAACCCCTCCCCTCCGTGAACCAACAGTACTGTACAACAGCTGCGGTGCTGGCAAAGAAGCGTCCGCGTCAGTGCTGTATTGTAGTATAATACAGCACTGCCGCGGATGCTGTAGAATTCAGGCGCGCCGAAATGGAGCTCCCTTTCGCAATATTTTTTTTTTCCCGGGGGGGCGGAAACCCACCCTTCTAAATCCTGCGTTCGCCCCTGCTCATTAGCTGTAACCTCCCTACATTGATCCCATATATATCGCTACTCTTAACAGTCCAATAAATGAGGAGAGAAACTCTGATGACCATTAACTCAAAGTAAACTGTCTCCCCTCCCCATCCCGATGTTTTTTCTGTAGTATTCTTACATTGACCCCTTTAACTCAATTTGGGAGAGGGCATCATTTGGTTCAGCGACTATTTCAGTAACACATAGAGAAGTTAAGGACACCACTTCTTGTGGGAGCATTCTCTTTCCTGAATGTTGACTTGAAAATCTTTGCTAAATATTAGCCAACAGGCTTAATGTAAGGATCCATCCTGACCAGGCGGTGTTCATACGAGGCTGGCAGGTCTCAGACAAAACCAGGAGATAAGTTGATACAATTAATCAGAATGACTCCGCTAAGATACCTACATTACTGATCGTCGTAGATGTAGAGAAGGTCGTTGACAACATTGGTTGGCCATTCATGATGAGATATCTTGAAACATTCGACCTAGAAGGTGATTTCTATCTGGTATTCCTGTCCTATACAAAAACCCATTAGCTTCAGTCTTGGTAAATGGGCCTCTTTCGGTTCCCTTTAGAATCCCGAATGGCACTCAACAAAGTTGTCACCACTGATCATTCTGCCTATTGTTTTCAGAGAAATTCACCATTTTGGAATAATCTCAGATTCTAAAATCAATCATGGCAAAGCTGAAACCCTAGGCTTCTTCTCACACCCCCACTCCAAAATATCCTAAAAGCGTCTAGTGTTGGTCAGTGGTTTGGGTTTCCCAAACTTTAGGAAATAATTTTATGATCACCATTCATACAATGGGTCTGGGCAGACACTGAAACAACAATACGCTCATCATCATTTACATCTGTTATCATATGGCCACTCGCTCCAACCCAATAATCAGCCTATCACTCTCAATATGGTCTCGCCATGCTTTGTTCCCTAGTTCCCTCTTTTATACCAATATGGCATAATTAAAACGTATCTTCAGTTCTAGGAACTACCCTATTTACACATTGGCATAAAGCCAATGTTGGATTTTTAAACAAAAACTAACTAAATTGGGCTCCCTACCTTTGCCAATCTGCAGGAGATACAATATTCTCTGAACAGCTTTTAATCAATTTAGACACTTTTTCCAGGCCTCTAAGGAAAATATTTCCTCCAGGCCGCTAACCCCTTGGCACAATGGAAAAAGCTGTGCACTAACCATGAAATAGAACCTGTGAAGCAGCTAGGTACAACAAGCAAGATGATCCAACTTGCATATGGTAACAACTTGTAAATGGAAACGAACACTAAACACAGATACTAGTGAAACAATATGTAGGCACAATACGTGATATTCTCGGAGAGCAATTTTAATACTGATAATTAGGCAACAATGTAAAAACCAGACATGAAGTTCTAAACAGTGAGTAAAAATAATAGATAACAAAAATAAACTAATAATAAATAAAAAACTATGCTATATTGAACAACATCTTAAGAAAGCAGTATATCCTGAGGATAGATCTATCCTAAAACAACCCAATAGATGGTGCCTGAGCATGCCAGGTGCCGGTGGGCAGAGTCTAATACAGATCCTATGAGAGTGGAATGGGCGCTAACCGCTTGGAACTCCATTGTCACTGCATTCTGCTCTCTACCATTAGAACTTACTTCTAGTACAAATCAAAGAGATCCTCCTGAAGTCAAATATGAAATAGACCTCCATGAGTCTTTGGATGCAGATGATTGGTCGGACATATGGTCTGGAGTGACGAAATCCACTATTAATGTATGCGGCAAGGAACATTCATATAAATTCCTATACCACTGGTAATTAGCTCCAGTTAAATCGAATAACATGTTTCCAATTGTTCCCACCCTAGCATGTAGAGACCTTCTGGAACAAGGCTCATTCAACCACATATGGTGGTCATGCCTCTTTATTCAGTAATTCTGGATGGAGGTTCGAAATCTGATTGTAAATGTCAACTCCTGAGATGTTCTCTTTCAACCGATGTACTTTCTACTCCTGCTACCCATTCCAGACCTCCATAAATATTTACATAAATTTATCAGACATGTATTTAATGTGGCTAAAACAGAACTCTCCAACTATTGCAGCTCTTATGAAAAAAGTTTGCAAAAAATCTTTGTCCGAGAGGTAAACCCTACTCCCCCGCCTCCCCTTCTTCCTTATCTGACTCCTCACATTTTTTCCACTGCCCTTTCTCATACCAAAAAAAACCAAACATCAAATGGTTTACTTTTTTCTTTAAGTTCTATTGTACGTTTACACTCGCTGTAATATATAATTAATATTGTATAATTAATCCTCTGCTAAATCCGTTTATCCTCTGCGCAGGATGTTTAATTGTATCTTGATTGCAGTTCTGTAAAAAATTTAAAAGAATATATCCTGCATTCGATCATCTCTCTGGGACCAGCCAGGACTTGTAAGATCGGAGCTTCTTGGACTGCAATCTGGAAAGTGTGCAGTCCAAAATGGCACAGTTTCAGGAGATTGCTGGGAACCGTCAGAGGAGACTGCTGAAGGTGGAGTACAACAGGGCCTGGAAGTCCAGATTAGGAAGAACTTCTGACCTAAGTGAGGAAAAATATCTGTGTTTTTTGCAAGTCCTCAGTGGGCCCAAGATAGAGAACTGAAGGACAGACATTTATTTGCAAGTCAGGAAGAAGGAAGAGATAATAACAAACAACACATATTGCTGGTAAATGCTTTAAGATGTTTGATTTATTAAATATTATTGTGTTTTTTGCAGTATCCAAGATGGGTTTCATTTGTCCATTGTCTCCATTAGGTATATTTACTAAACTGCGGGTTTGAAAAAGTGGAGATGTTGCCTATAGCAAACAGATTCAGATTCAAGTTGTCATTAATTTAGTACATTCTACAAAATGACAGCTAGAATCTGATTGGTTACTATAGGCAACATATCCACGGTTTCAAACCCGCAGTTAAGTAAATATATTGTCTCTGTTCTCCTCCTTCTCTTCCTCTTGCAGCCTCTTTCTTTTTTCCACTTTTTACAGAGGGATTACATTCACTCCTTTTCAGTACTTTGGGATTACTCCTTTATTAATAAAGTCTGGTTGAATAATTCAGTTACTAGCTCCTCTTTGAGGTCTTTTTGTATCCTCGGATGCATCTCGCCTGGACCCATTGAATTCGATGGACCATACACCACAGAGCGCAGCCACGTTCAATTCATTTTCGAACACAAAGAACACTTACTACAGTCTACGGTTTCAGGGAGGGCATCACAAGGGAAAAGCAACATGATATTGCTGCGCCTCCGCACCTCCTACAGTTCCACAGCTGTATGTCATTTATATAATTCAATGTGGTTGTAATAACTGACAAGATAAATGATCCTTCCTAACCAGAGTCCGTCATGTCAGTTCTGTTGAGCTCACAGTAAGACATACATCTACATCACTACCTTTAAGAACATAGGAAAAGAATAAAGAAAACAACTAGTAAATGAGTCAGTGGGAGAAAAGGGGTATAAACAGGTGATAAACTATAAGTGGTGTTTAAGTCACGAAATCCTGAAACTTTGGGCCAGATTTTGATACGTTTCAGATCTGGCAGGGTTATTTGTTGGGATTGAGCTTTAAGGGTATGACACCAACCGTCTCCGTGACCTGAGGCAGATGCTGATCGCGGTCCTATGTGGTGCGCCCCAGACTAGGGGGTCACCGACTATGACTTTGCAAGAGTAGTTGGCAAATAGCTTTTCCATGCTCTGTTGTGACACTTCACTGCTTGTGGATAGGCTGTAGGGCATGTGAAGGAAGGCATGTCTCCCGATGGGTGTCATGACTGTGCTGAGCAAGGATGATTCAGTATGATCGTTATTGTGCTTTACTTGGAGAGTGAAGATTTCGCCTCACTCAGGTATGAGTCAATGCCCTTACAATATAACATGCCAGCAAGTTCTTGTTCGGACTCTGTGCCAACCACAACTGCATATGTCACACTTCTGCTGCTTCCCTTAACTGTCTTGTTCATTTAGCATAGTCTCAAGGGTTAATTCCTTCTCTAGCAGACTGTGTCATTAAAAATACCACAGATGATTCTATCCTTAGTCAGTTCGTAGGTAGTAGTGCCCATGTTATATATTTTTGCAAGCATCTTAGGCGTCGAAACATAACCCTGTATTGATTCATCATGCAGCTGGTTGGTGGTGGTGAACGCATGCCTGCCCATTATGACTCTGATTTTGTAGAGGAAGATCTATTTCTTCAAACATTTGTAATAAAATGTTGGGATCTTCCCATCTTCATAAACATCTTCATCTGCTTCTGCCCAATGTATTAACTTGCTTCTTTTCAGACATGTCAGGCGATCCAGCAATGCAGCACACTCTACATTCCCTATTGATTTTCAACCACCAGTCAGCGATTTTTTTTCATCAAAAATCAATGGATCAATTCTGCAGAGACCCTGAGTCATATTATCCCACGTCTGGGGTAGATTTATCAAACCTTCCAAGGAGGAAAAGCAGAGGTGTTGCCCATTGCAACCAATTATGTTCTAGGGGCCTGAGTCATTAAGGAAAGTAAGGCAAAAAAAGGAGTAAATGCATACATGCCTACTCTCCCTGAATGTCAGGGAGACTCCCTGAAATAGGGGTGATCTCCCTCACTCCCTGAAGAGTCTGGCATTCTCCCTGATGCTGAGCCAGTACAAGACGTGGTTGGCTTTGCTATCTGTGGCATGATGACACAGTTCAGAAATTGTGTCCTATGTCCATATATTGATGCTTATGGAGGTGGCCATTTTCATGGAGACCATGATTTAACCAAAGACTGACAAGGTAAGACAACATGACTTCAGTAATGGAGACAGAAATGTAAAAGACACTTCAGTCTCTAGAGATTCATCAGCTGCTTTTCTTTAACGCATAGTTTCCTACTCTCCCAGAATGTCCGGGAGACTCACGCATTTCTGGGAGACCTCCCGGGCTCCCGGGAGAGCAGGGCAACCTCCCGATTCTCGCCCGCGCAATAGATAAGTGGTGGGGCGGGGCTTAATAACACAACTATTGTGTCATCTTAGCCCCGTCCCCTGCTGTAATTGGCCCAAATTATGACAATCATTTAGGGGCGTGGCCACAATGGTGACATTTGCCAAGCCCTGCCCCTGCACGCCCACCTCCCCCAGGATCACCCTGAAGCCAACGAGGAAAAGTTAGCAAGTATGAGTAAATGTTCTCCGGGACAAACCATTATACAATACAAGGGGTGCAAATTAGTTTATTATTTTGTCCAGGAGCAAATGTAGTCCCTTTTTTTTGCTTTACTTTCAGGTCCATAGTGTGGCTTTCCGGTTTACAGTGTCTGAGTTTTTAAACAATTGTCTTATAAGTTGTGATATCACTTTCTACACTATCAGATGTTTTTATGTTTATTTATAGGAACCAACCCTGACATATGCCCATATCTAGGGCTGGGGTCTGTATGAACTATATTGGGCACTGATTTTCTTAAACCATATTAGACTAATGCGCTCGTCCCTCTTTATATAATAATATGTAAATTAATATATATGAAAAAAATTATATGTATATATCTCCATTCCTGTAACCTAAGATATCTGCTGGGGTGCACTCTGCAGTCTTGCAAGAATCCACAATCTTCAATAGCAGAATTGAAGGCAGTGAGAAAGGCAAACAACACATACTATGACCTATGTAAGACCTGTTATTAAAGATTGTATATTTTTGAAAGGCTGGAGAGTGCGTCCCATACTATGGAATTATATAAATATATAGCATGGAATCTTCGTGACATGGATTCAACAAGGAGTTATAAACATTCCTTAAAGATTCTGGTCCATATTGACATGATAACATCACATAGATGCTCCAGTTTTGTTCCACCTGACTGTGGAGATCCTCGCAGTACACTGAACTCACTGTCATTGTTGTTGGTGGAACCAGCTTGAGACGACGTGTGCTTTTTGACCTGGCACGTATCCCTGTTGGAAGCAGCCATTAGAAGATGGGTAGACTGAGGCCATAAAGGCAGGCAGACGGTCAGCAACAATACTCAGGTAGGCTGTTGCAATTAAACTATGCTCAGTTGGAATTAAGGAGCCAATGTGTGGCAAGAAAACGTTCCCCACACGATTACACCACCACCAACAGTCTGCACAATTGACACAACACCAAATTATGACCCTACCATCTGCATGTGGCAGCAGTAATCGAGATTTGTCAGAACAAGTGACATTTTCCAATCTTTAACTGTCCAGTTTTGGTGAGCCTGTGCCCACTGTAGACATAGGTTCCTGTTCTTAGCTGACAGGAGTAGAACCCGGTGTGATCTTCTGCTGCTGTAGCCCATGCACTTCCAAGAATCATTGTGCTGTGCTTTCAAAGATGCTTTTTTGCTTTCCACTGTTAGCTTGAACCAGTCTTCTCCTCTGACCTATCTCTCACTGTTTTCGTTTTACGCACCAATTTTTGTAAACTCTAGAGCAGAGGTGTCCAAACCCAGTCCTCAAGAGCTACCAACTTGTCAGTTTTTCAGGATTTCTATCTATATAAACAGGAGGGATTATTACTGACCCAATCAAATAGATTACGTCACCTGTGCATGATTAAAGAAATCCTGAAAACATGAACTGTTGGTAGCTCTTGAGGACTGAGTTTGGACACCTCTGATCTAGAGACAGTTGTACGTGAAAATTCCAGGACATCAGCAGTTTATGAGATTCCTGTAAGTGTGTGAGTTTCCACAAGTTACTTTTAGGAAGTAAGGCTGCTAGGATCTACAGCCTGAAGAAAGCAATGCATTGAGAGGCTAGGTACCGATGAGACAAACACATAACTGTGAGGTTCACCACCCCTTTCCCCTCTAGATACATATATTTGCACATATATTTTTATATGTGTGATACTGTAACACAGACCACCTGAAAGTCTATACGCAACCTGTCCCCCCAACCCAGCTCTCGCCAAGCTCCTCTACCCCAATGCTTGCCTACACCTCGCTCCATCTTTCCCTCTCCACCAGTATCTTCCCATCTGCCTACTAACATGCTCTTATCTCCCTCATTCTCAAGAAGCTCTTTCTTGACCCTTCCTCTATCCAACTAACTTCCCATTTTTCTGCTCCCCTTTGCTTCCAAAATTCTTGAATGTCTGGTCTTCAACCATCCGACCCAAATTTTCTCCATCCACCCTCTCATTGATCCTTTTCAGTTTGGCATCCACCTTCTTCACTCTACTGAAACTGCCCTCACCAAATTGACCAATGACCTGCTTTTAGCTAAGTCAAAAGGGCCACTTCTCCCTTCTCATACTCCTTGACCCCGCTGCTACTGGATAAGTGGGACAAGGGCACTCTAACGTAGGCTGAGTACAATATGGAAGTGTTTGCAGACTGGGACAAAGACCCTTGTGCTGTACTATTTTGGGGGGGGGGGGGGCAGATGAAAATAGTAGATAATGATGATGATGATGACGGTCAGCGAGACTAGCTTATGATTGGCTGTTTGCGAATGCTCTGCTTAAGCTGATTGGTGATTACTTTGTCACTCTGCATATATTAGGTTTTTGTGTGCTGTATTGGAGAGGTTTTAGCAGTTTTATTGGTGCATAATAGCGAATTAATTTGCTGTAAATAAAATAAAAACATTGGCGGCAAAGAGCATATGCTACAGTGGCAGATCAGCCTGAGTCTTAAGATAGTTGCTACTTTACATATGGTTACAATTGTGGCTTTTTTTAATTAACACACAAATGGTGCCTGTAATTTGTATGCAATTCTGACCAACTCAGCGTCGGGTCATTTGTCTCTAACTCGCTCTGTGTCCCTCTGTGTCTCTCCGTCTCGGTCACTCTTTCTCTGTCTCTTTGGAGCCCTGGACACTGCACACTGAGGCAGATATTTGCAGATCTTTGGCATTGCTGTATAATAACCAAAGGCAAAACGCCAGAGCTGTGTGCGCAGCCTAGTGCGGCGAGACCACGCAGACCAATAGGAGGCCACAAACTCTTTATTACTACTTGTCTTTGAAGTCACCCCCCTTCCACTTTGTTTTGCAACCAACTAATGTAGCTGTGTTGTGGCTGAGGGGGCAATTATTTTAGTGTAATCTTACCAGCACTACCCCAGAGTGGATCTGGCCAGAGCCGTTGGCCCTTCTTCTGCTCTGGGCCCCAGGAGCTTTCCCCATCTGCCCCTATTATAATCCTCCACTTGAAAGGGACATCCAGCTCCTCCCTTCACAGTTCTGCTCCTCCGCAAACTCCGCCATATTGTTGCACCAGAATCAGCAGCAATCTAGGTGCACTTGCACAAATCAAGGCAGTGTGATAAATAAGCATCAGTCTGTTCTATCCCTCCTTCTCTGTTCCCATCTATCTCTTATCCAGATCTCAATGTATTCCAGTCTTTGCTCTCTGTTCCGCAGCTCCATATTTTCACTCTCACCAGAAATCATTTTTCCATCTCCTACTCTCCCCATTCTGGATGAACAGCTTCAGGAGGAGCAGGAAGTAACCTTGATGTATTAGAACTCTAAAAATTTACATAACTAGGTAAAACCTAACTCTCTCTCTCACCGCCCCCTGGCTGGTGACTCCCTCTCAGTTCTGTCATTTCCTGAACTTCTCTTCAGACTTCAGTAGTTTCTCTGTTTGGGATACAGAGCGAGCAGGGAGGGGCCATAAGAAGAGAGCGTGAAGTGACAGGACAGAGACAGAGAGGATCAGACTTTCCTGGGATCTGAAATCTGATCATGTACATAGGATCCAGATTCACCAACACAGAAATGTAATGAGAGCGATTAACCCTTGAGAGGCCAAAGACCTGCAGACGATGTTAGAGGCAGTTCCTGGACTAAGGGACTTCCATCAGTCTCAGGAATAATGTGTCAAATCGTCTGTCCAAGTGTGCGGCGGAAATCCCCATAACTAGGAGAACCTGAAAAATGACCGGGCTCTTCCTCCTGGTGAGTAACGTCTCCATGCAACATGTCATTGTCAAACAAGTTACATTTGTTACTCTTTGGGTTACATTGAGAATTGTATTCTCCACTGATACAAGTTAAACACTCTCCCAGGACCCCAGTCTATGGGGGTGGGGTGGGGGGGGTATCTCTGCTGGGCATGTAAGGACCACCAGAAAATGTAGACTGCTGTAAAGTCGTAAAAATGTCGCTTTCAGTGTTTCTCTGTCTCTCTCTCTCTCTGTTCTTCACTCTCCGTTCCTCTCTTACTGTTTCTCTCTCTCTTCCTCTCTCGCTGTTCTCTCTGCTCCACTCTCACTGTCTCTCTCTCTCTCGCTCAATCTCTCACTATTATTCTCTCTGTCCCCATCTCTCTCTCTCTTTCGGTCTCTCTCCATCCCCCTCTCTCCATTTCCCTGTCTCTCTCTCTGTCCCCATCTCTTTCTCTCTTGCTCTCTTTCCCCGTCTCTCTCTGTCTCCTTCTCTCTCACTGTATATTATACAACCAAGCAACGTCATATAATATGGAACTGTCTAAGAAATGGTTTTACACACAAGCAGAAAATAAAGTAATGTTATATTAACTTGTGAGGCTGTGTAATGTGTGTCAGTGTGTATAAACTGTGTTTACACTACACAAACTCCTTCACTATAGGATTTCTTGTGTGTGTATGTATATATATATATATATATATATATATATATATATATATATATATATATAGTGTGTGTGCGCTATAGACTCTGTATACAAACTCTGCTATATTCTGTTTAGCAGCACCAGTGAGCAGGTTACAGTGCAGACGTACTGGTGAAATAAGTTGATGTTGTTCTTGGATCAGGCGTTCCAGGGTATTTGTCGGTGTGATCTCCTGCCAGTTACCAGCAGGTTTATTCTCACAGCAATAGGAGAACAAGAATGTGTTTCCTGGATTAGGAAAGAGGTCTGTGTTACGGGAAGTTGCAGTCATAGGCTGGTGTTACAGTGCAGAGCCTGTGCTGAGATCTCCCCCACAGCAAGTGCTTAACACTGAACAAGAGATTTCATTTTGAGGCGCAGAGCCTCAAGCCTCAGTGATATCACTAGTTCCTGGTGAACTGATTAGCAGTGTTCTCATGGATTTTTAGTTTAACCCATGAAATGTCTCTGTGATGTCACTGGTTCCTAGTGAGTTGATTGGCCGCCTTGACAATAATATTGGCACAGACTGCAGAATGGCGGTCTCCACTGCGCTTCGACGACTGCATTTGTTCACGGCTCAATATGCAAACATGTCTGCAGTGACAGTCTCTAGTTTGTAAAATTATAATTAATGGACAATACTGTTTCTTCAGGCTGTGATGTAAATGTCGGTAGATGTTGTAAATCTGTATCCATAGACAAGTGGATAGTTTGCTGAACTGGTCCGTATGCCAGTTGTAATGCTCAGTGTGTAACTCGCCTGCACAGGTGTAATATATATATATATATATATATACACACACACACACACACAAGTTAACCCGTGCATTATATTCATGCGTTCTAGTCAAATCAAGCTACTTAAGGTGTTAAAAAGGTTCTTGTCATGCATTTGGGCCATGGCCCAGGCCTCAACCACCAACCACTCCCCACTGTCACTCCCGGCAACCACCAACCACTCCCAACTGTCACTTCTCCTTCAAGAAATATATATATATTTTTTTTAAATCTTTATAAACACTTTTAACAATCAACAAATTAAATTAACAAATTAAAAACATCTTCGTATACCAAATTTCAGCCCTTTCTGATTTTTTTTTCCACACACACTAAGAATTTAGTAGGTCAGTGTATAACTCCGCCCAGCAGGTGGCGCTGCAGCTTGGTTTTATTTTTTCCACACACACACAGACAGACTAACACACGCCACTAGACATTTATATTATAGAGATATATATATATATATTACACAGGGAAAAATAATCATTGCCAACCATATATTGCAGATTGCTGCCCCGCCCCCCCAGCATACCCTATATTGCATTGCAGAGCAACCCCCCTTCCCCCCAAGCAGTATACCCCTTATTGCAGAGCAATCCCCCCACAGTACACTCCATATTGCAGTGTAATCCCCCCATGACATACTACATATTGCAGAGCCCCCATTGCACACCTCATACCTCAGAGTTATGCACTCCACAATGCTAACATATCGCACATAATACCCCTCTTTGACAATCATATTTTACACAAATTATCCCACCCAAACTACTAGTCATCTGTTGCACGAGATCTCCCCAACGTTCAGCCACCTGACGGCCTCAATGTTAAGGGGTCATTCAGGATTGAGTGAATAATCATTAGTCCTGACTGACCATGGAACTGATTTGAAGATGGAGGTAGGAGGTGCCGCTGTCAGGGTCATAGAGACCGATGAACGCTTACGGGTAAATGTATCAAGCTGAGAGTTTCCGGCGGGTTTGAAAAGTGTAGATGTTGCCTATAGCAACCAATCAGATTCTAGCTGTCATTTTGTAGAATGTACTAAATAAATGATAGCTAGAATCTGATTGTTTGCTATAGGCAACAACTCCACTTTTCAAACCCACTCACAGCTTGATACATTTACCCTTTATGGTCATAAGTCCTAATGTCTGGTGTGGCCGTCACTTCCTCTGTCAGCAGACAGGGGTCAGTGTGCAAATTGTTTTTTGGTTTGGTTTTGATGTTGGAAAAGTTTTATGCCAAATCCAATGAAAAATGTCTGGATTTGGCCAAACTGAATATATGCAATGCTGGCCCTAAACTGCTGGTACTTTGTTAGATTTAGCATTTAAAGCCCATTATTTTTGTGGTTTATGTGAAATGTTTTTTTATATACTTATGCAGAAATATAGTATTAAACAATTTATTATTGTCTGGCAGATCTCTTTCATCTGGGTTTTCCCCAGTATATGTCAGGATATCAATATCCCTCTACAATCTGCGTTGCTGGTTAAAAGTGAACCTGTGGGCTTCAGTCTACCTCCCCGTAGGCACAAAAGAGCCGAGAGAGGAAATGGCACAATATCTTGCAATGACAGTGAATACAAACCTAGAAAGGTTGATTACTGCTGCAACAAATGCTTGGCGGGTGAGTACACGTTATACAATATATGCTTAACAGAGCTTGCATAGCTATATGTTCTGCAATGTGATGGGGCAGCACAGTGGCTCAGTGGTTAGCACTTCTGCCTTACAGCACTGGGATCATGAGTTCAATTTCCGACCATGGCCTTATCTGTGTGGAGTTTGTATGTTCTTCCCATGTTTGCATGGGTTTCTTCCAGGTGCTCCGATTTCCTCCCACACTCCAAAAACATACTGGTAGGTTAATTGGCTGCTAACAAAATTGACACTCGCCTGTGTGTCTGTCTGTCTGTGTGTGAGTGTGTGTGTGTTAGAGAATTTAGACTGTAAGCTCCAATGGGGCAGGGACTGAGTTCTCTGTACAGCGCTGCGGAATTAGTGGCGCTATATAAATAAATGATGATGATGCTTTGGTAACATTGTTGGTTCAGTTGAAATTTGGGTAGGTCTCCCGGACTCCCGAGAGAGCAGGCAAATATCCCGCATACTGCAACTTACTCGCCAAAATGACGTGATTTGCAGTTAATCGCGTGGGGCAGGGACAAAATGACGCGATTCACCGCAACCCGTCGCCTCCGCCCTCCAACCACGCCCCCATCCCGAGATCTCCCGGAATTACGTTTTCAAAGGTTGGCAAGTAAGTCACACCTTCCAATATTTATCTAGGCAAAATCAGGACAGAACAATTTCTGGCAAGCAATGTCCTTTTCGGGTCATCGGACTGGGTCAATGCTTCTAAGTAACAGATACTGGGACTCAATTAGAGTTTGGTGCACGTCAATTTTTGGAGAGTAACTATTTGTACTCCACATGCATACCAGAATACGTCCGTATCTAGATTTGTGACTATATTAGACTTGGGCCGCTTAGAGAGGCAGAATGGGGGCTGGCCAGCATAAGTTGATCAGGATAAGGCTGTGAAGTGGCGGAACTACCACTGGTGCTGCGGTACACCGGGGCCCATGGTGATAATGGGGCCCCCTGCATGGCAGATGCAGAGGGTCAGGGGCCCCAGTTCCCTCCTCCCCTGCATCGGGGCCCACAGGTCTCAAGTTCTGCCTCTGAGGCCGTGTTTGCCAAATATAGATTGTCCCTTGTAAACGCTATGTAATGAGACGCCAGATATTCTTCTATCTTATAATATAATATATATTGTAATATATAATTCATTAGATTGCTGCTATATTCTATCAAGTTGCAGCATGCTTTTCTTTTGGATTTTTAAAGTGGTAAACAGTTTTGTAGGCATTTATATTTCATTACATTATGACACTTTTTTATTACATTAAACAGAAATAAAAAAAAAAGGAACTAATACCTCAAGTTTTCATTTTGCTAGATACACCCAGATATGCAATGAGCTAAACTGCATCATACATGAGAATAGAAACGTATAGTAACTTATCTGAAATCTGTATTGAGGTAGATCTTTCTGCATGTGACTGTCTCTTACATAGGCCCATATATTAGTGTTATATCTGTCATAAAATAATAAAGCAAAAAAAAAAAAGTATAACTGTCTGTCTTCCACATCTGCCCACACACGGCAGCTTTATGGTAAGTTACATATTAAGAACGTTTGTTTGAACTTGTCATGGAAAGAAGGAGTAGAGGGGTAGTGCAGGCTGATCTATAGGTGAATATTAATAGTCTGGTTTGAGAAATATGTTGACACAAGGTAACAAGTTAGGAACAGAGGGCCTGATTCATTAAGGATCTTAAATTAAGAAGTTTCTTATTTAAGTCTCCTGGACAAAACCATGTTACATTGCAAGGGGTGCAAATTAGTATTTTGTTTTGCACATAAGTTAAATACTGACTGTTTTTTCATGTAGCACACAAATACTTGATAGCTTATTTGTACACTGAAAGTTAAAGTTGATATTTGTGTGCTACATGAAGAAACAGTCAGTATTTCACTTATGTGCAAAACAGAAAACTAATTTGCACCCCTTGCATTGTAACATGGTTTTGTCCAGGAGACTGAAATAAGAAGTTTCTTAAGTTAAGATCCTTAATGAATCAGGCCCAGGATTCTTATCATGTTTCAGGACTGGAGAGGTTTGTGCAGGATAGGTGAATCCGCCTGATTGCTTGAGTTTTGTATGTAGAAGGCTGTTAGTACTTTACAGTGAACCATTTCTAAAATGTTACCATATGGTGACTGACATCAAATTCTGCAGAAAGTATTTCTCAACATCAACTTAGTAACATATATTATTATACAGACTGGGTATTAATAAACAGACAAAGGGGGAGATTTACTAAACTTTCTTAAAAAAAAAAAGTTGAGGTGTTGCCCATGGCAACCAATCAGATTCTAGCTCTCATTTATATAGCACATTCTAGAAAATGAGAGCTGGAATCTGATTGGTAGCTATGATGTGGCAGTTTTATCCAGCTAGATTTTTGTATCTTATAAAAGAGGAACCATCGGTTAAATAAACGTAGATTGCTGGAATGACTGGTTGTATTAAGCAGCTGTGTCATGTTGATGCCTGTAGTGCCCAATGTTCTTGCGCAATGTATACATTCATCTTCTCAGCTGCAAAATGCCCCTGGAAATCCTATTCAATTGTGCACAACTAGTAGCATACTAATATAGCAATGTCAAATATGCAGCATTCATGCCCAAACACACTGATGACACACTAATGACTTGCTTGGATATGTTTTATCAGTGTTAGCTATAGGCAACTGTTTATGCATATATATATATATATATATATATATATATATATAATTATATGTATGAAAGTGAAACAAATGGGATAGGGCGCCACAATAGTGTAGTATTATTATATCAACAATACTAATCATACATATATCATACTTGCCAACTCTCCCGGAATGTCCGGGAGACTCCCGCATTTTGCGAGAGTCTCCCGGACTCCCGGGCGAGTGTGGCAATCTCCCGAATTCTGCCCACTTCACTAGGAAGTGCCCCACTTCCTAGTGAAGTGGGCAGAATTAGATCCCAAATGCCGCGATTCCCGGTGAATCGCGGCATTTGGCCCCGCCCCTGCAGTCAAATGACGGGGTCAAAATGACATCATTTTGGCCACCCCGCCCCCCTCACGCCCCCCTCTACTGGCTGGCTCCCGGAAGGGAGCTGAAGAAAGTGGGCAAGTATGACATATATGGACAGATAGAAACGTGACTCACACATCATGAGTATGTGGATATACAGATCTCATAACAGAGACAGTGAAGCAGAGAGTGAACAGAGCCTTCCCAAGGACACCAATCCTCTCCAGTGGTGATAATGTGATACCAGATAATACATCTTTATTGCTTATCTGTTTAATATGCTGCTCCTTCACATATCCATTGCTGCTTATAGTTTGAAATGTTCCTCCTCACAGCAAACAGACAGGGTGTGTCTGTGTCAGTGCAACTATATATATATATATGTATATAGGTAATAGCTTTATGACTATACCATTTTTATTGGATGCAGCTGAGGGTGAAGCTTTAAATTACATGTAAATACATATAATTTACAAAGAAATGACATATTTCAGACTGCAGTCTATCCATTCACTAGGAACCAGTGACATCACTGAGAATGCAGCCTATCCACTCAATAGGAACCAGTGACATCACTGAGAATATAGCCTATCCCTTCCCTAGGAACCGGCAACATCATTGAGAATATAGCCTATCCCTCCCCTAGGAACCGGCGACATCACTGAGAATATAGCCTATCCATTCACTAGGAACCAGTGACATCACTGAGAATGCAGCCTATCCCTTCCCTAGGAACCAGCGACATCACTGAGAATGCAGCCTATCCATTCACTAGGAACCAGTGACATCACTGAGAATGCAGCCTATCCCTTCCCTAGGAACCAATGACATCACTGAGAATGCAGCCTATACATTCACTAGGAACCATTGACATCACTGAGAATGCAGCCTATCCATAAACTAGGAACCAGTGACATCACTGAGAATGCAGCCTATCCACTCAATAGGAACCAGTGACATCACTGAGAATATAGCCTATCCCTTCCCTAGGAACCAGTGACATCACTGAGAGTGCAGCCTATCCAGTCACTAGGAACCAGTGACATCACTGAGAATGCAGCCTATCCATTCACTAGAAACCAGTGACATCACTGAGAATGCAGCCTATCCCTTCACTAGGAACCAGTGACATCACTGAGAATGCAGCCTATCCCTTCCCTAGGAACCAGTGACATCACTGAGAATGCAGCCTATCCATTCACTAGGAACCAGTGACATCACTGAGAATGCAGCCTATCCCTTCACTAGAAACCAGTGACATCACTGAGAATGCAGCCTATCCAGTCACTAGGAACCAGTGACATCACTGAGAATGCAGCCTATCCCTTCACTAGGAACCAGTGACATCACTGAGAATGCAGCCTATCCAGTCACTAGGAACCAGTGACATCACTGAGAATGCAGCCTATCCAGTCACTAGGAACTAGTGACATCACTGAGAATGCAGCCTATCCCTTCACTAGGAACCAGTGATATCACTGAGAATGCAGCCTATCCAGTCACTAGGAACCAGTGACATCACTGAGAATGCAGCCTATCCCTTCACTAGGAACCAGTGACATCACTGAGAATGCAGCCTATCCAGTCACTAGGAACCAGTGACATCACTGAGAATGCAGCCTATCCCTTCACTAGGAACCAGTGACATCACTGAGAATGCAGGGCAGTCCGCAGAGATGCAACATTGCAGATTTTTTCCTCGCACCCCGCAAACGTGTGCAAGAAAATCCGCAATATCGGGGTACTCTAGTACCTGGAAATGTGCACAACCGAATATCGTGCTCATGTTCCTTGTACACAACTTGCTTAATATGATTATACAAATTCTGAACTATTGTTGACTTGACTTGCTTTATTAGAAGACCACACAGACTGTCAACTGATATTGTATCTTAATGATATCTTATCTCCTTTTTTTAAGGTTTTAAAGTGAAAACTGATTGTCGTGGTCGGGGACAGAAAACAGATTGCGTTCCTTGTGATCCCGACTCCTATACTGATAAGCCAAGCCACTCTAAATATTGCGAATCCTGCAGCAATTGCTTACTCCGTGAGTATCGATGCACCCACACCCAATAAGTGGTTGATTGTAATTACTATTAGCCTTGTGTCAAGCTCAAGCTATCGCCAGTGTATTTACACCCAGTAAAACCCTGGGCATACCTTCCCCAGGGCCCCCATAGTGTCCAGGGTACTCACCCTGACACGAGTCTGCATGGTCTCTTCTCCTACTCACAGTGGCTGTACAGTCTTTGAAAGGGACAGTGCAGATTTTCTAGATGTTACTGATGGCACGAACCACGGAATTCCACCGTGTGTCCATTCAGCAGTATCTCAACAATCTGAGCAAGCCCTATTCACTTCAGAATTCTCCAGTTGCTGCCACGTAGAGTAGAGCTGAGCGGTTCTGAACTGGCATTAAGTAACTTGTAAACTATGGGGTTCCGGAGAAAGGAGATGCTAACGGTGAGGATGGGAGGGCTTTCAAATAATAATAAGAAACACACATTAAGGCCATCACCACAAGTACAGTACAGTGCACACTAAGCCTCACAGTTAGCATTTTGCTATAATGAATAAACATTGTACAAAGTGTTTTAACTAGAGATAATCTAAGGTGGCACCAGGGGCTAACTATATATTCCAAAGTCATACTTGCACCACTGATTTCACATGGAACGGTGTGGACCTTCTTAAACCCCTGGGCATCACTCTACCATCCTAAACACCCTTTTTTTTTATTATCCAACACTGGTTGTTTGTAGCTTTTTAGATATGTGAATAGTTGTATTTGTCTTCTACTCTGTCAGGTGATGATATCCTGTTCCATGTATAGTAACATTCATGCATAACTTGCTCTGTGAGTCATAGGACAGCCATATTCTCTCTCCCAGGTGATAATATGTCAAGCCCCCTTCACATGCCCTCTTTTTCTGACTAATCATGGAGTGATCTCTGGTGCCCATACATGCAGTGATTCTGACCGCTAACGGTGCTGTTATTTATCGAACTGCCAGCAAATCACCTGATTGATTGGGCTCTATCCTATAAAAACAAGGGAATAAATTGTTGCCCAGTGACCACAGTCACTTGCAGTGTCTGGCCATTCACATAGCCAACTTAGACTAAAAGTGCCCACATACACGCAGCTATACCCTTAGTGCCCAGTAACAAGATCTTTGCCCAACTTGCCCTCACCATATTCAAATCAGAAAAATCTGTCCATTTACTCTGGTTCTACTGGATAACACATGTTAGGGAGAGAGGAGCGTGTAGAGTTTCTTCTGGCTTGTAGGGTTAGATACAGGGTTTTTATAAGTCACATATACAGCACGACCGAATTCTCATGCATTAAAGAGATATCATAACAACAGAATTTAATGGTATTCACCTACAGTATGTGCGAAGGAGCCCTGAATGACTTTTTACTTATTTACTTTATTTCTAAGACTATTATAAAATACCCTTCTAATCAAGGTCAATGTCTTGGGACATTAATTAATCTTAGAGATAAGAGACAAGTTTCCCCCCATATCCTCCCTAACTCTGATCTTGGAAAACAAAGCTGTGTCAAATTCTAAATGATTTTGTTTCCTCAGGAAATGAAGGTCACAATCTGCAGAACATTCTATATCCCTAGGTTAACTATTTCAGCACCCAAAAGCCCAAACTGCTCTAATGGTGCTGATCAGGATCCAGGAGCCATTGGCCCTATCCTACGGACATCATACATGCCCTGATATAACGTTGATTATGATCAACAGACTTTTGGGGCCCATGCACACTGTGATTTGTCACCAAGTAGGTCTGAAACAGAGTGTATTGGCAATGACTCATGTGCATGGCAATCGGCTTCCTGGGTGGTTAGATCAGCCCAAGCTTGGGCACCTTAGGTCACATAGCCAGATAGTAAAACTCATTCCTCTCTTTGTGTTGTTTAGATGGTGAGAAAGGCACGGGGATCCCTCTAGATTTATTGGTTAGGTGGTGGGACGGCTCCTCGTTTAGTACTGTTGGTTAAATAATGAGTGAGAGTATCCCACATCTCTAACACTCTGTTGGTCTCCTAATGATGATTAGAGGATGAAAATATAATTCCTTCCCTAGCTATGTTGGTTAGATGGTGAAATACTCTGTTTCTTCCATCTCATACTGTTGATTAGACAACGAGAGTCATTCCTTCCCTAGCACTGCTGGTTAGTCGGTGAGCTCATCAAGTTCCTCATTCTCCTTCTCTAAATGAGATGTTCAAGTTCCTCATTCCTTCTGTTGATAAGATGGTCAGGTTCCTTGCTATGTTTTTCTCTAGTAGAGGGTTAGATTATGTCTCTACCTTTTAGAAAGTGAAATTAAGTTCTTCTCCAAACGTTGACCTAATGATAAGATTGACAAGTGGTTGGTTCCATCTCTCCTTTTCCCATTCTCAGACAGATGAGTGGCTCCTCACTTCTCTGTTGATCAACTGTTCCTGCCATAGGATTTGGATTGCTTTATTTGGTGTGGAGATTGATTAGCAGATAATTAATTAGTTTGTTTGCTTGTTTTTTTAGAAAATGGTCAAATTGAGTTGCTTGCCTGCACTGGGAAGAGAGATGTCCTCTGTGGATGTCCTGATGGTCAATTCAAGACGGCAAAAGACAAAAACTTTGCATGTCAGAACTGCAGCAAATGCGTGAATGGAACTGAACTTGTTAAGTGTAAGTAACCCCCACAAAATTTTCAGCGAGGAGTGGTCATATTTACGTTTATGCTGGAATACATGCATCTTGTAAATTGAATAAATTAAAAATAATTATAAATATGAATATATATATATATATATATATATATATATATATATATATATATCCTCCTTTATCAGTAAAGTTTGTCTTGTGTTTGTGTCTTTATATTGCAAGTAGACATATAGACATAACAATTGCAATTACTAAAACTATTTAAGCAATCATAAGTACTTCCATGTTACCTGTTAAGGATTCTGTAATCTACTGTTTTCTTATTATGGCATTTAGCCTGTTATGGTAATTACTTAATTAACTTTCACTAGATCCTGTTATAACAGCGTTATAAGATATACATAGACCTCCTCCCAAAACCATTTGTGAGACCACAGTCTATGGATTTATTAAACTACAAACCCAATCACATAAACCAGGTGCCAATCCCAGAAGATTCCAACAATACCCTCCGATTTACACGGTTCTCCTACTACTAGATCTGAAGATTTACTCTCAATATTGACTGCAGTTAAATCTAGACCTAAAGGGTTTCTTACCTCCATAACTTATCAGTCAAATCTTTATACCATCAGTTTGTTTATTTTTCTTGACCTGGGATCAGGCACAAAGCTGCTCCCTGTATACAGTTGGACCCTATGCCATATCCATGGGCAGCCAAAATAAACAACCATGAACGATGATATGCCAATCGCGTCATCATGGCCCCCGCCACCCGCTTTGTGATGGAAAGAACTGCGTCACTTATCAGCAGGGGGAGGGCCGCAATGGCGCAAATCGAATTGTCACATCCCCCAGTACTTGTCCCATGGACCTCCGCTGCAGTATCTCCGGTGGGGAGGTTCAAAAAGTGGGCAAGCAGGCTTTTCTTTGAGAATGGTCTTAGTTTCCGACTATCTGTCACATTATGTATATAATTACATAGTCTCTGAATTTTTCCATTGCAGGCAATGATGACAATGACACCATTTGCAAATGTTTTCATACGTTTTTCTTTGACGAAGAAGCCAGAAAGTGTCGCCCATGTAAAGAGTAAGTAAAACATGGAGGTTACTATGATAAATGTACTTAATTATAAAATCCTGGCACTAGGACAGTAGTTACTCCCCTGTCTTGGCTCTATCTCCTCCTGTTGGTCAAAAGTGGCACTGCAGCTCAGTACATTTACTACTGTGCTGAACATTTTGCTATATTTCACATGCTGTCAGTGGAAGTGTGTAAACCGGTTAAGATGATTCGGAAAACTCTGCAAAATTTCAAAGATATGCCATCTGTGAATTAGTCACTCCCTATTCGCCCAAAGTTTGCTGAATAATTAAGGCACGCTGGAGAATCGGGCCAATCACATGAAGCAGTAAACTTCAACAAATGTCACATGTCTGCAGCCTTTACTCTTTGGATGCTCTCTGTGACTGACAGTAGCCCAGACTATTGTACACTAATGTGTGCACTAGATTTGCTACAAACCCGTGCAACCGGTACTGGAGAGAGAAGGAATGGCTTGCGAACTACAATTTAGCACAGCAGTAATAGAAATTTAATTTTGCACCGTGATATTATTAAAAATGGAAATACTGTGTTGGAGAGGGTTAATGTTTAGAGGATATTTATTGCTGTGTGGTGGGGCACATAAAAGGATTAGATTTTTGCAACAGCTCAGAGCTACCAGTCTTCAGGTCTCATCTTATACTTTAATTGTATGGGATTGTGCTCCTCCGTGTTGTACCTGAACAGTAAAAGCTAATTTCTAGGTGCACTCTGAGCAATGCTATACAAAGCGAAACGCGTGATATGCTATGCAAAGCGAAATGCGTGATATGCTCTGCAAAGCGAAACGCGTGAAATGTTGCACCCAAGTGTGGTATGAGTCTAAGATACGGTGGGACAGTTCTAAAATTTCGCTCATCTCACCTCCACACGCATTAATATATTAGGTGACATATTTGGTGGGCTTCAGATCTGTCTAAAGAGTTTTTATCATTGAAATAATAATGGCATTTAATCCTAGGTGTCAAAGTACTGACTGTCAAGATCACTGTCCTCGGGTTGTGGAGTCTTTTAGGCCTAAAGGTAAATCTGAATAATTATCACAAGACATTTTCTTTATGTGGATCTGCAGATTAATTGTGTTTATTACTGATATATACACAGTAGCAACTCATTTCTAGAACCCCAGCACAATTTATTAATATAAATGTATGGACTTTGTTTTTAGAGGGACATTGTACCGATATACTTTTTTATTGGGAAGGTATTATTCGGTAAGGCCATCAATTATGACGCCAAGTGCCTTGATCATTTTGTATGAAATAAATGGCACCAACTCGGGAAGTGGCCTTTTTGTGGGTTGAACCAACACTCATTAGGATGCAGCCTATTATTACATAATATATGACTATAGGGATACACCTACCTATTGGCTATAGGTAGGTCTGACCCTGTAGTTTTGTCTTGTCCTGTTAGTATTAGTAATTACAATAATTAGTGCTAGCTCTGCCCTCTTCAATGTCACTTACACATGAACTTGACTGTTTTTATAACAGTCGCTCATACCCTAGAGAAAGAACTAACAATGGGTAACATATTAAAGACGTCCAAAATACTGGAGGTGCTTCTAAAAGACCATTTCACTGCTGTTTGTAGAAGACACTGTTACAGAATGTGTAAAGCATTTATTCATAAATCTATAAACCGGACAATAAGGGGTAAATGTATCAAGCTACGAGTTTTTTGGTGGGTTTCAAAAGTGGAGATGTTGCCTAACTATCATTTTGTAGACTATAGTAAATGATAGCTAGAATTTGATTGGTTACTATAGGCTCCAGATTTGAAACCCGTTGGCAACTCTCAGCTTGATTCATTTATCCCTTGATGAATGGGGCTAGTCTCTTTAATTACTCAGTGTGTGTGTAATCAAATGGAATCCCAATTTATGTTTTCTAGACCCCTTTGAAAAATTGCCACATTGATGTGTGTTAGTTGAAAGTACTTTTTATTTAGTATTAAAGAATATACTTTTTTTACCCATCTTAGATGTTGTTATGTATGTTTCAGAAAATGAAAAAGTTCCACTGGTCATAATGATAGGAATCATATCCCTTGCGGTGGTCCTGGTGGCTGCGGTGGCTTACATTGTTTGGATGCAACGGAAGAAGATCACTTCCTATCTTCAGAATAAGACCTGTTCTCAAACTAACGTCATAGAAGGTATAATGAACTTGGTGGTCTAGGCGGGTGAATGACATGGTGACGTGCTGTAGCCATCATCAATCAGTGCTTGGGTTTTTCCCTTGGGATGTTAAATCTGTTCCTTTATGGATGAGTAGAATTTACCAAGAAATAAATGATGGATAAAATGAAACAAGACCTTTATGGGTGAATTCAATTTCTGGCAATGTTCCGCGGAGTGCCTCCGCAACGGTTGTGAAGGGACTCCACGACGATGTAACTTCACGGGTATCGACTGGACATGAGCACAGTCAGACATCGCCATGATGTGCTACTGCATTTTTCCTCAAAAGCATTCCATTGTATGAATATTTTGCAATGGAAATGTGTATTTGTGAGACAATACACAGACACACACAGTTACAGAATCTCGTTGGACACCATTTGTGCCTCCATATAATTGGGTCCAGCATGCAATGGCATGTCCATCTTCTCAGGCTCTTTTGCACCTTTTTTGGGGCAATTCTCAGTGTGGGGTTCTAGAGCATAGAGTCACATCAAAACCGTGCTTACTTGGACTTGCTACATTGACTGTTTCTGGGTTCACTTACAATATACTGCTTGTTTCATCCCCATTTACTGTATCTATTACTGGGTTCTCGAAAAAAAAGGTGGACAATGCCTTTACTTCCAGAGTCACATTTATGGATCTTGTCATTTTAGATACATTGGTCTACTAGCACCATTCTGCGCTGTAGAGGCAATATAACCTCACTCTAGAAGAGGACACTAGCTGTATAATTTAAAGGGGCATAGGACAGTCGTACTCTTGTCTGCAACCCCCGGCCGTCCCAGGCATCAGTTAGATGAGGGGTTCCTCCCTTCATATCCTATGAGGGGTAAATGCATATGTGGTAGTTGTCTTAAGATGGAAAGCCCCTTACAAATATCCACCACCCTAACATATGGTGTTCACATACCTCCCAATATTTTGGGACAGGGGGCGTGCCGTATGTGGCACACGTTCACCACTGCTCTGACAGAGTTCCCACCAGCAGGACAAAGCTGTCCCGATCGGGATGGAGGGACGGAGCCCTCAAATCGGGACTGTCCTGCCTAATTTGGGGTGGTTGGGAGATATGTGTTCATGTGTACAAAACTTTACGGGTAGAGACGAGCAGAAAAATGTTGGAATATTTTATACACAGCACACATGACGTGTCTGTGTGTAATCAAGATTTTGTGCTGACGTATTCTGTGAGCTTACTTATCTATGAAATGGTTAAATGTCTGCAGAAATGATCTATAGATATGTTGATTCTCTCTTACAAGCAGCCATTTATTAATAGCCTTAGTTATACAGTTTTCTGACATGATTTATTTAATCTCTTGCAGGAACTATTGCACAGACTACTTGTTTGGTAAGTATGAGAGTTCTATCCCATATTATAGTCTAGAATTCTTGGGGTGCATTAAGACATTACTTTTTTTTTTATTTTTACATGAATGGGAAACAGCCAGGGTTGCTAGGGGGGTGGGGGCAGCAGTCCTCAGTCAATGCCCCCCTCCCACATGTCGCTTTGCAAAAACCGACATTATTGTTATTTTTTTATTTATATAGTGTTGATCATATTATTTACGCTGTACAGAAATTATGTAATCATTCAAATCAGGTTCTGAGGCATTGGAGCTTACAATATAAATCCCCCATATCAAATTAAGAATACATTTTAGATTAAGTTCTACCTTAATCTTTAACCTGTTAGAGACTGACCCTCTAGTCCTAGGTGCTTCTGTATTGTGAGAGAGGGTTGAAAGAGAGCAGGAAATATATGGGGTGTAATTGACCATCTTTTGATCTTTTCTACCTCCGCACTGGACTATCACATCTATTAATGATCTCATAGTAGCTGTCAGTCTGCTCCAATTCATAGGCTCTGCAGGGGTTAAAAATGTTACTAATTTCAATGAAACGAAAAAATCAAGCATTAAATTAGACTAACATTTCTTTTGTTTAATCTTTTTAGATGGAAGACGGCAGCGAGGTGGCGTATGCACACCAGCCTCTCCCAGGGTACACACCATGCGCAGTAGACAATCCCAACGTTGTGCAACAAATAATGCTGCAAAGTGCAACAACTTTACCCGATGTCACCTTACAGACCAGCGCACTGCGCCTGCAGAGTGAGTGAAACTACGAGTGCGCTGAGCAATAGTCAGAACCTTAGCGAAGAAGAAGGATGAGGATAAGTAGAATAGTAGTAAGAGTGTCAGGGAAGAGGTCAGTGTGATTATAGGGCCTCTCTATTGTAGACATAACAGAGAAGCTATGTAGAAAGTACTTTTGAGAAATACGAGGAGTTATATAAAAGGAAAGGAGAGTGAGTGTGACTCTGAAGACTCTAGCAAGGAGTGTGAGTATGGCCTGAAAAGAGAATGGCGTAGGGGGTGAATGTGGGCCATATAGGGGATTGGAGAAGGGGGAAGGATGCTGATCAGATAGGGAACTTGATAAGAGAGAGAATGTGGACCAGGTTGGGGACTGGAGTAGAGGTAAAATTTGGACCAGGTAGGGGCAGGGAAGGGCTGTCAAATTTTAGCCCAGGGGGTAAAACTTTCCTTTTAAAGGAAAAGAACTGCAGGTGGCCCAGTGAGAAAGCCCAATGTAGCCCACTATGGGACCGACCCAGTGCTCCCCAGCCCAGACCTCCGTTGGGTGGGGGACTGGAGTAAGGGGAGAATGTGGGCCAGATGGGGGTTTGAGTAAGAGTTAAATGTTTACCAGATAGGAGATGGAAGTAAGGGGAGAATCTTGACCAGATACTAAACTAGAATAAGAGGAAATTTTGGTTTGGAAAGTGGACTGAGGAGGTGAAGAGTTTGGAGCTAAAACATGTCTACAGGTGGGTGATTATTTGAAAGGGACACGAGGAGTGAAATTAAAAGAGACTTGAGCAGGGAGTGTTAGATGGCGCCTACTTGCTGAGATAATAGCTGCTGCACCTGGAGGCGTGAGTCTAACACGCCCTTGGTCTTCACAAGGGACACCCACAAGGGAGTTTGGGTTTCGCCGCATGGGACACGCAGGTCGCGGTTCTCCAGGGCAGCTCCCAGCGAAGTAGAGGAAGCGTAGGTGGTAAACAGTGGTTGCTCGGCAACCAGACACGACAGCCACGGTAGCAGGCATCCGTCCCTGCACCGGAGCTGAGCGGCAGGGACGTCGCCTGACAGGGAGAGAGTGTGTGTACCTTGAAGGGGACTAGAGGGGGGAATGAGAACTGACTGGGCACTGGAGTAGGTGGAGAGCAGGAGCAAAGCCAAGTTATTTCCAAACACGCTGGCTAAATCCATTAGTGAAATACAAAAGAGGTCGGGCAGATTGTGTGGCACAATTGATAGAGTAATGTGAGAGTACCACAAGGGTTAAAGCAATCTAAATATAACAATCTCACCAGTTATAGGTACTGGGTGTATTTTATGTAGGCTGTTGGGATAGGTTGTAATACGAGGAGGAAAGTATGTTTTATGTACAGGATGTGACTGAGACAGGAATGTGAAGATTATTTATGATAAGATGTATTATATTTAGGGTAAAACATGATTTATGGTCCAGTAGGAGCAGTCATAAGAATTAATTTTGTTAAAAAGAGAGATTTAATTGATATATTTTTAATTATTTTCCACTTATTTTATGCTCCTAGGTCCAGAAATACTGTACACTATCATCGAATGTATTCCCATTGGCCGCTGGAAGGAGTTTGTTAGGCGTTTGGGTCTCAATAACTACATCATTGAGACATCCGAGCAAGACAACAAACATTACAAAGACGCTCAGTACGCAATGCTCAGCGTCTGGATAAACCGCACAGGATCCTCTGGAGCCAAGAGGGACTTGTTATTCGAAGTGTTGAGAGACATGGATTTAGGAGGATGCGTAGAGAGGATCGAGGAGTGCTTGTGACAATTTCACCCTGCCCTGTATTAGTGGACTCCCAGTTACATAGAAATGTCATACTTGATAAAAGTAACATATAGTCATATTTAACACCTGCTCATTTCCTGCTTGATTACTGTTTGCAAACTTCATTTGAAGCTAGCTCACCCATCTGGGAATCCCATTTAACGTTTCAGCGCATCTATTGTCTGGCACTAATCTATAGTCAATGAATGAAGCTGTAGCCATCCCAACTTCAGAACAAACCACCCCAGATATATAATTTTTTTTCTACAAACACTAAAGCGAGCACATATCGCCTGGATCGCATCCATTTTGGTAAATACTTGGGGTCCTAATCCAAAAGTGGCACAACTCTGATCTAAGTCTGCGAAATTTCCCAGAAATCAGAAGCATCTGTCATCTACAGACAATGGAGGCAGACATTTTGTGGGCTTAAAGGAGCACTAAACACCAAAGTTTTAATTTTTAGATATGAACCATGAAGGTGAAATAAATTTTTGGGTGTTTACCAAACGTTCTACTGGAGCTTTGTTAAACAATAAAGAATTCTCTTCCCACTCAAAGACATACAAAAGAAGCTCCGCACACATATTTAAGTCCATGCCTTGATAAGATGTCATGCGTATGTCAACTGGATCAGTGTCCATTTTGGCAACATAACTTTGGGGCCAGAACGGAAGAAATATTTGAAACTTGGGTCATACCGCTGGATCTTAGTGCAGTCGAGCGAGGATTACAACCGCGCACGGAAGAAGTAATCACCGCTACGGATTTAACGCCTGGCACGTTCCACATTTGAGACATCCCAATCAGATTTTGCTTGAGGTCGCTGTTTTTTTTAGGAATTAACAATTTGCAGCCAATTCCACCTAAAACAGTCTATCTGGCTATAATCGTCTCATGGGTAACTTAATCGTAACTTAACTTAATCATCACGGGTAACTTAACTTGCTTGTTACTTTTTCTGTCGGTCTCCTTTACCTCCTCTTAGCTCCAAACTCTCCATCTCCTCAGCCCACCTTATAAATCCTCTCCCTACTTCAGTCCCCTCTCTAGTTCACATTTCCCCAATCACACTGCAATCTATGCAAATCATCGCTGCATTGTAATAGATTGAAAGAAAAATGGTACCAAGAAAGGATGGTAACAAAGCTATTACAATTTTTCTTTTGAAACAAATGTTTATATAGTAATTTAAGTGATGCATTGTGGCTTTATGTGGCGATACAAGGTCAACGTCATATTGAAGGTACAATACCAAATGAAGGAAAATGCAAAGGACAATCTTCGATACATGTAACGTAGATCTTCTGTATTAACTTAAGGGGATATATAAAGTATATTTTTGAAAGCATATGGTGGTATCCGTTTAATACAACCACGTTACTTCCAGTCTCCTTCAAAATTATTTACATGTAAAGATTTATAATAGACTCGGATGATGTATATATAGAGCTGTCTGTGGTTTATGGGTGTCTTAGCCAAAAAACAAGAAAAAGGACTAACTAGCATCGAAGAAGATCACAACAAAATGCTGTGTATATTTTTCTAATAAAATACATTGCAAAGTTCAGTTATTCTTTTACAATGTGCCACCAGAAATATATTTTGTGCTTTCCTTCAAATGCGATATTAAGCACCAGGAGATATCTCTTGCTAGGTGTTTTCATAAAGCGCTATTTACCTTCAATGATGTCATTTCCTTTTATATGTAGATAGAAATTTTCTACAATTCTATGCAGGTCATTTGTAAATGTTTCTACTCTTGAAATAAAGTTCTCAATTTAGTTTTGCAGAGATTATAGTCTTTGACTTTTCTAAACAAGTGTATTTAGCATTATGCGTTTGTTTTCTAAGGCAGTGCTGTTCAACCTTTATTTAAATTGGGCCATGAGTGTAAGGCTGGTCACCCACTGGCGTGGCATTTGCGTCAAAACCCACAAGTACAAGCGGCATGTAAAAATGCACATAAACTCTATGCATCTGACATGTGGTTCACATTCAGTATACCCGTGCGATAATCTTTCGTATGGATTTTGAAAGTGGCACAGAACTTTCCCATTCATTTCAATGGGGTTTCTAGTTTGTGCTACATTTAGAAACCCCATTGAAATGAATGGTCTATTGGAATGAATGAGAAAGCCCTGTACATTAGACAAATAAAAACAACATAGAGGACTTTGCTTTCCTGATATTTTGGCATTCACCCATGCAGCTATGTTCAGGTACACCTTGGACTGGCCCCTACAGTTGTAGCACTTCGCTAATAGAAATCTAAAGGGAAAACTTCCCTCTCTCTGTTTTCCTGCAACTCTCCTATATCTACTAAAATCCCTTATACCACGGCAGGTTCTTCAAAGTATCTTCCTAAAAGCATGGAATGCTATCAACAAAAACATACAAAAGAGACTACAGATACGCCAACTATCTAACACCCAGAATTCACTCAGTCCCTATCTAATGCAACATCTAGGTTCTGGGAAGATAAAGGTATTACAGAAATATGGAATATTTTCGACCCGTGGGAGGCAAACTTTATAGCTTTCAACAGCTAAGAGAAAAATATAACATTCCACTCTCACATTTCTAAATGTACTTACAAACACATCACTACAAACAGCAACATCAGCCAAGTGCAAGTGGCCCAACTCCTAAAGAAATAGAATCATTGAGCTTCTCTTGTGCAAACCGATATCGAATATAATTCTTATACGAAAGACCTCCCTGACTCTTAAGATATTAGACCACGCAGAGAAAATAATGAAAGCTTTAAACTCAGTCAGACTACAAGAATTACACCTAAAAACAATAAACAGGACCTACGTATCACTAGCACAGAGGAAACACCTTGTAAAGAATGAGACAGGATTCTGTCCAAAATTCAAGAAGCTAATTTAACACACAATATGTGGAAATGTACAAAAAATTGTTAGATGTTGGAACAATATTGTGCATTTCAACAACGTTACTTTCCAACTATGGTTAGGTTTAAATGATGAAGACTTAGGGCTAGATTTACTAAACTGCGGGTTTGAAAAAGTGGAGATGTTGCCTATAGCAACCAAACAGATTCTAGTTATCATTTATTTAGTACATTCTACAAAATGACAGCTAGAATCTGATTGGTTGCTATACGCAAGATCTCCACTTTTTCAAACCCACAGGTTAGTAAAGATTCCCCTTAGTCCTTGCAAACTTTGATAAATGGAAACCTGATATGCCTGACACTACTGTTAGTGTTAAAATATCTACCCCTATATATTTATGTATTCATTACCTTACTACAGTGAGTGAGGTAAAAACTTATTGTAATTTAACTGTCTCTGCTTGAAGTAAAATCTTAGTCTGATTATCTCTAAATCCAGTTCTTTATTTTTAGGGAAAGGGAAACTATTGTAGTTCAGTTATATAAACATCTGCAGGCAAATCAGACGTACTGTTTACTACTGGACTGTGGGTTGATACACTTATCACTCACAACTGACATATTAATAGCACACAGATTCTTATCCTTCTGGTCTGAGGTTTCTCTATAGCTTATCCTCCTTTTCTATCGATCGCTATCTTCTTTGTCACAATACTCTCATTTCATATACTTTATTGCTAAATTCTGCTCAATGTTCCTCTTCCTCGCCTCTCACATGTCCTCCCCCTTCTCTCTTCTCCTCCACTCAACTGTTTCACTGTCTGGTGCTCCCTGTCACCTGACCCTTATCTTTTCTTTGTTTCTAACCATACTCCTTCCCACTCTTCATCTCAACACATTCCTCGGGCACGTTAAGTTATAATGTCAACACTGTTTTTCTATATTTGTGTTAACATTATTTAAATAATTTCAGTAACACTGGTAACATAAATAAACATTCTCATTAACAAGTTTACATAGTATTAATGACCTGCATACTCTTTCAATATGTCCCTTCATGCAGCGACACCCTTCTCGGTATGGGGGTGTCACGAATGTCCTAGATAAAGCAATCTGAACAGCTGGCCGTGACTGGCGTCACCTTAGTTAATTAACAATACACATTTTCTGCCACCACGAAGGATTTATTATGGTGTTCTTAGGTTCACCAAAACCACTTATTAAAGTTTCATACTTAAATCACATACACATGTAGCATGAGCTTCCCTGAGCTTCGTAAGTTCACAAAGAATCACAGAGAAATACGCTAAATTAAATATATTCAATCTGAAAAATATTTCCAAGGCTTATTTACAAAAAGGTAATAAACAGACATACATTATGTTGCACATAAGTTTCAAAAAACATAAAATGGCAAATAAAATCAGAGTATTACTTACCAAGTAGTTTTGCTGTGTGTGAGGGAACACAAAGAAAAGGATGGGACATTTCAGGCTTGATAGACCCCTCATGAAATGCACACCTTATTGTCTAAGGCAGAAGATTTTAAACCCTTCTTAAAGGCTCTTCACCCTCACCTTAGGAATTTACACTTTCAATTAGGTCAAATGATACAGAGCCCCCCCTCCTCCCTCCGAAGTAAATTATCTATCACTAAGATATATGTTTGGGCACCTCAGAGAATCTCTCACCTCTGATCTTTCTGCCTGGCTAAGCCAAACTCCCTGCATACCTGCATACACAAACCACTCAGATATCTGTCTCTGAGCCTGGTTACTTTCAAAAGACCATTGACACTTGCCTAGATCAGACTCAGGTCAGTTAACCAAATACACTTTGAAAGGTTACATAAAATATTCACAGTGTTATACATAGATTCAACAGAAAATAACAATCACTCATTAGATATACTACATTTCGTCACAGGAGGTACTTTGTAAGGGGGCTTTCCTACTGCGATTGTATGGAGTGATTCCCCAGTATCCAGGGACCTCCTTTCATACCTCTACTGAAGCTGATAATAACTGTTTAGGAAACACTTCCAGATTATTTTCAGCTGTTACACATCCCATTTATCAGGGATAACTATAGACTTGCATCTTCTCAATGTCTCACAGGACTTCCCTAAATGGAGGGAGATTTTCATATACAGCAGTACGGTTGGACTTTGCAGTTAGGAGAGTGCTGTGAGACACTGAGAGGCTGCAAGTCTGTAGAGGAAGAATCCCTGATAACTGGAATGTGTTATAGCTGAAAATAAACTGGAAGAGTTCCCTAACAAGTTATTATCAGCTTCAGTAGAGTGCTAAAGAGAGGTCCCTGTAGAGTGGGGAATCACTCCACACAGCCACAGTAGGAAAGCCCCCTTGGAAAGTACCCCAATACCATGATGGGTGGGGTCGCTGCATGAAGGCAGTGTGGCTAAAGTTGTAGAGAAGGGTCCCTGATGTAGGGGATGCAGTGCTGCAAGAACCTCTGGACCGTGCCTACTGTCTGTCTGTGATTATGATGAGCTCTGACTAATGCAATGTAACAACTGCTCCCATAGCACCGGGTATGTGAGATGACAGAACAGTTTTATTGCTGCTAAGTGCGTGCTGTGCTGCAGGGGTTGGAAACAACATTTGCAAGTGTTGCATATGTGCTGGAGAAGAAGGCAGAGTGTACTTTATTTTTTCTTTGTTTTGAATTGAGATGACCTGCTGCCCAAATTTAATTTGCATTGCACCACGCATACACTAGTCTCTACTCCACATCATGACTGTGTTACTCAGGGGGGTCCTCTGGTAAAGGTTGCCAGTACACAACTACTAGCCAGGGCAGAAAGTACCGCATGTAACTGCAGCTATAGCCACTAGGGGCACCCTTCACATTACCACAAAAGTAGGGGGAAGGTGAGCATGCAGTCCCCTGCAGATGTAGTAACTAGCTACAGTGCTAGACAGTCTGTGCTGTTTTCAACCAGAATAGGTAGTGAGGGGTCCTCCTACTCAAGTTTAAAACAAACTCCAGTCTGCTCAGTACGGGCGTGCTGCACCTCTAGGGGGTGGGGGACCCCAAAAAAAATTCTCATCCCCCCTCCCTATAAAGAGTAACCACAAAATAAAGACAGCACAAGACCCATCAACAACCCTTTTATTGAAAATAAAATATACATACCTTTTTTATTTTCTTCCATCCTGAAGCAATGCACACTGTAAATAAATATGTAAGCCAAGTCCTTTTGGAATCCATAGCTATTCAAAAAAAAAAAAACCCTAATAAGTTCAGAGGAAAAATAGGGATAAATAAATTCCAAATAAAATCTGGATAATCCGCATGATCCAGGCTTTAGAATAATCGATTAAGGTTGATACATGTACCCCTGGTGTGTGCGTTGATCAGAGGAGATGTTAGCACTGTCTTGTTAACATGTGTTATCAGCATATTTAAATATCATTACCAAAACCTTGTTGGGCCAGGCAAAAGACAAGTGGTTTACATGATGTAACTGACCACCTGTATTGATTCCCACTATCAAATTTGTGGCCCATTGGCATATAACCCTTGCAAAACAGCTACTTACTGAAAATGATCAAAATGTTTTCTGTGCCCACTTTGCCTCATTATTTCCTGCCATAACCCATGTTGAGCCAGGGTAAGTAGTATTGCAATTTGTGTAAGTGGCCCCTTGCATTGTTAACCTAATGTGAAATCAGTGACCCCACTTCATTTACTCCTTTAAAAATAAAGATTTCGGATAAAGAAGCTGGGGCATGAATAAGAAGTGAATAAGAAGCTGACAGAACAAGAAGCTAACCTCAGCCACGTCTCCTAATTGTTTATAAATAAAGAAAAGTGCTCAGGCAGATAGTTCCTTTTACTGACAGGAGGGGGCGCTCTTGCTATGTTCTGTAGATTCCGCTGAGCTTTCACCGGCTGGGTCTACAACAAAATGGCCGCTGCATCAACTCTAGTGGTCACATGTCTCGATGTCGCAGGTTATGGGGGCGTGGTTCTCTGGAAGGGTAAGATGGCGGCTTCCAGGGGGAGCAGGTGACCTGTCACCAGGACAGAGGTAGCAGCGTGTTTGATGGTTTATGTTTGTTCCAGGGAAGCCCATCACATCATATTACACTAGGTGCAGGTTCCAGTTTATTCTACAGGGACAGGAATGGGTTTATTGCAGGACATCCATAATGATCAATTACACAGCACCACTCCTTGTTCTCTATGTAATTCTCAGTAGCTGTTAATGTTTGATATGTATGTGACTGCACAGTACCACCACTTGTGTTGTGGAAACTTCACAGTCCTACTTTTCCCCTGTCTGCTATTATTTTGTGTATATTTGCAATAAAGGTGGGTATTTTAAATAAAATTATATTAAGATGTTGACCACTCTGCATAGTGCTACAGTATAGATGTGAGTAACATGAATTGTGTTTACGAAACACTCAATAAGCTAGTTAATTTTTTACCTGTGTCTAACCTGAATTGAAGAGGATAATGTATAATAATGGAGGATTCATCTACTAACTGCACAATATGCATCAGTTGGACAGCCTATGTGTATGCATCTTACATATTTTAAGTTATTGTATATTATTGGAGGGCTCTTACGTCTCAGATACGCCTAAGAGGTTGACCCCCTGAGCCCAACGGATTTTTTAGTGTGATGAAGACCCTTCATTTCCCTGTACCTGGAGAAAATGAAATTTTGTAGTCACATGAACGGAGAATTTGCCAAGAAGCCACCAAAATTTCACTTTTGTTTTTAAAACTTATGAAAAGTTTAATTGCAGTGTTTTATCCTTTAGATGTGTTATCACTTGTCATAGGATCCACACATTTTTTGTACATTGTTTTGCTTCCTTTGGATCAAAGCAAAAACAGCTTACGGATTGGTTTGGGTTACAGTGTATTTGTATTATTTGCAACGGATTATTAAAAAGTAATTTGCTGTTAATGTTGACTGTGTGATAATATACTGTATTTTTCTGTTAGGTTGGTGATTTGACAGCTAACTTGTCTTCATTGGGAGCTAAGCAAGGACAATAAGGTATATCATATAGTAACATAGACCAACATAATTTATCTATCTGTTGGGGCCGGGAAAGTCTTGGCAGTCAGGTAGCCTGTGCACCTAAAAAAAACGATTAGAGGTGGCCACATTTAGGTAGTGGTTCCTATTGTTGTAAATTAATGCACATAAAAAAATATATATATTTATTATAGTTATCTATTATATTTATAATATATATATATATATATATATATATATATATATATATATATATATATATAATTTCCCCACATACAATCTGATGCCGCACGCCTGCTCGCCTTCCTCAATAATTTCTGTGTCGTTCCAGATGTGGGGTGTGACGCAGTTTCTGGGGGGCAGCCGCTTTCTGGGCCCCCTGATGTCCCGTTCTTTTTCTCTGGGTGAGTTTCACTGCAAATTAAGATGTTCAGCTGTGGTTTGTCTTTTGGAGTATTAAATCAAACTTTATTTTAAACGGGTAGATCTGTCTATTTTTGTGTGTTAAATAACAAGGCCACGCATGCGTACTGTCTAGTTGGTCTGCCAAACAGCCATTTCAGTGAGCAATTTGGTCACGTGTGGGGCAAAATTTTATTGAACAGGTTGCTCTGGTGCTAGACCAGAGATACAGACCTTGACGCCTGCTACTCTGAGACAAGCAATGACCCCACACATGTGGTCAGTCTAATCGTAGCCTAAACAATACACTGAATTTACCAGCCAAACCTGCACTGTGTGCGGCCAACATTTTCTTTGCAGTAGGTGTGCCTATATAACTCGGCTGTATTCCTTTAGTCTTACTATGAAGCTGCATGTTACTAGTTAGCCGATTTCTAAACCTGAGAGAGTCTTGGGTGAATAGATTGATGGCAGCACAGTGGCCTAGTGGTTAGCACTTCTGCCTTACAGCACTGGGGTCATGAGTTCGATTCCCAACCATGGCCTTATCTGTGTGGAGTTTGTATGTTCTCCCTGTGTTTGAATGGAGCAAGGTTTGACCAGGTAAGACCTGACTGCTGTGCACGATCCTGGTGTAGGCACTGCTTCCACAGCTGCACAGACAATAAAATATATACATTTTGTGGTTGTGAAGTGGGAAAACAATTCATTTTATTTTATATTGGATTCTTTTCTACCATAGCAAAAAAAATAAGATAATCTTGTGTTGCAGACTCCATACATTTTTTAATTCATATTTGACTTATTTACTGCTCAGCTTGCTCTTCTTCTGCCGTGGAAGACTCTGTAATGTAACTTTTCACTACTTATCACACTGATTGTGAACCACGTTGCTAGGAAGCCGTGTGATGTATGCCAGTCACATCTTATTTCTTGTTGCTGTGTTTTGTAGGACGCTGCAATCTAGTCCGGGATTGTGTCCCAAAACCCAAAAACACTGATCGCTGGGACCACAAGAGATCGCTATTTGGAGTTTATGATAATATCGGTATTTTGGGTAAGTCAGAGTATGACGTTTTAGTACTTTAGAATTATTCTTACTTTTGATATAACACAAGCTTACTCTGCAGCGTGTTAAAATTTGGAATAAACATAGTTTTAACGCAATAATAGCTACTAACAAAGAGGGACCTGCTCACAAGCTTAAAATCTAGAGGAATGTAGGAGTTGGATACACAAATAAGTGCCACGGATTGCATATTGGTCCTGCTACATTGCAGTGGGACAGAATGCTTAGTGGGGCAATATAATCCATTTACACAGCGATGCTGGTGCGGGGGGTCTCCTGGATTTTGTGTATAGAGGAGAATAAATATAAGGTTTTTTTGAACTGTTTAAAAAGGTTGTCATCAGGTAGATTAGCCTAGGAAGGTTTAGAAGATGGTTCAGGAATTTGATAAGCTTTCCTTAAGAGGTGTGTATTCAGGGAACATTTGGAGGTTAGAGGAAAGTCTTATACAAGGGAGGGAACTCCATACAGTGGATGCAGCCCGAAAAAAAAAAAGTCCTGTAAGTGGGAGCAGGCAATTTGTGGGTGAGAGATGCAGAGTGGAGAGGTTGAGATCAGGGAAGTGATGTACGTTGGTGCTTTGTTATTTGTATGTTAGTAGAGATATGTACAGCGCTGTGGAATCAGTGGCGCTATATAAATAAATGATGATGATGTTTATATTGGACTCTGTAGAATGCAAGCAACAGATATTGCTCAACGTTCCTGTCACAACCATAACACTTTTTAATAAGCCTTGTATTCTAAAATAAGAATGTGACTGTCCCAGGGAGGGCAGGAATCCCCGCACTGACAGTAGGATTTCCTCTGTTTTTGGGTTGTGTTTTTTTTTTTTTTTTTGTATATTATAACCCATTGAATATAATACAAGCTGCCCCTATCAGTTGCAACATGGGTCATAGGACTCTGGCATTTGTGGGTAGGATCCTATATAAAATACATACACTTGAGATTATGGATGTTGTCAGGGAAGTTGGGAGGGTTATGATTATTTACTTAACCCTTAATACTATGCTGCATTACCAAAAGACCTTATATTAACAAATCTGTACCATCCTGCCCTCGCCAGCCAGCCTGACTCGTCTATTCACATATCCTTTATTTTTATTGCAGGCGAATTTAAAGCGCACCCCAAACACTTGATCGTGGGCCCCAACTGGCTGAGAGGCTGGAAGGGAAATGAGTTGCAGAGGTGCATTAGGAAGAAAATGATGATTGGAAATAGAATGTTCTTTGAAGAGAGACATAATCTAAACAAGAGGATCAACTTCCTGTACCGGAGATTCAACCGCTATGGGAAGCACCGCTGAGACCTTCAGAAGCTTCTCTCCAGGCACCAAATAAATTATTTCCTATTACTTTTAGTTGTCATTGAGAGTTTATCTTCACACAGTCACATGGGAAGTAAAGCATCTCTGTGATCTCTTTAATCGCGGAATCGATTGTAATCCACCGTGTAAAACATTTCTATCCTGACATTTTAGACCCCCTACAGTCCTTACTTTAGTGACACCCCAGGGGTGGGTCAAGTGATGTCACAGCGGCTCAAATGACTGCATACTGGTGTTCCTGAAACCGTTTGAGAGGCTTGTATTACATTTACTATCTGGCCACTACTGCGATGGAGACAAGTCCGGCTCAAATTTTGGTCAATCAACTTTTGACATGGATAGTCCCAAGAACTGTCCATTAGGGTTTCCACACAACCAAAGTCTGTCCTCTCATCTGCAGCAATAGCCCTGGAACCCAAAGTAACACTAACGGGAATACAGGGGTTGCAAATCTTTTATAACTTTGAGACAGTAGGTACTACTACCATTGATGGTATTAGTTAATGTTGTGAGATAAAAGGTCCCATAGAGGACCAAGTACACTGTAGTTGTAATGATTTTTCTTTGTGGTAGTCAGGGATTGGAATGGATTTTCTGATGTAGATTTAATGTGTAGACACCTTTTCTTCCTCTGTGTAGGTAGAGGCAGTGTCCCCCGACCCCAGCAAAGACATAGGGGGCACTTAATTGTTGTTTTTGGTTCTGCTTAAAGTTCCTATTTTGTAACAGGATAATCGGTTGTCCTGCGGGTACTGTCAGACCAAGAATGCAGCATGTTGCAGTTTACAAGGATGTGGAATGGAGTCCCAGTTGATATATAATAAAAAAGAGGACCAATTGTTAGTGCTGAGTATTCCTGGGGGCAAATGTATTGAGTTTTTGGCGGGTTTGAAAAGTGGAGATGTTGCCTATAGCAACCAATCAGATTCTAGTTATTTATTTAGAACATTCCACAAAATGACAGCTAGAATCTGATTGGTTGCTATAGGCAACATCTTTGCTTTTCAAACCCGCCAGAAACTCTCAGCTTGATACATTTACCCCCTGATTTTAGATAATGATTCACAGCTGCCACTCCTAAATTAGTCCATGATTCCTCCTGTATACGGGCAGAGGGTAAGCTTCGCTGTGACGGATCCTCTTTAGCTTCCTGTAATTGACACAGAAATGGATACTCCCTTGTTATATCTTACCAGCGTAAGTAGGGCGGCCCATGGGCTAGGGCACTTGGCTTATCTTTGCATCTGCCATCTCTCTCTCATATTTTTCACAGTCCTCTGCATCATTGGGGGTATCAGATGGAGTCTTTCTTTGTTGGGTGGTCATCGATGAGAATCCTATGTTATATGTACAGTATTGGTCAGACCAAGTCGTTGAACGTATACTTTGGGTTTTGCATCTACAGGCGCGAGGTGAGGAATTTTTTCCATCAGACATCCTCTATGGGGGGTATTCAATTGTTAGCCAGAACCGCTAAAAGCCAGCGCTCGAAAAATATTACCGTTAATACGGTAATATCTCGCTGCATTTCAGCTCGCAGCTTCCTGAGCTGCGAGCTGAAATCCAGCGAGTAAATTACCGTATGAATGGTATTTACGCGCAATATTACCGTATTAAGGGTAATATTTTTAGAGCGCGGGATTTTAGCGGTTCTCGCTAACAATTGAATACCCCCCTATGGGTTCAATTATTTGGGCGTTGCAACAGTCCCTGATGTCACAGTCCATCGGGCCATCAGGGACTCTCTAGATGCAAAGGAAAATTCTCTCACGGATCCCAGGTGCTTAAAACCCTTATAAATCTGCCCAAACTATTCTCAGACCCACCTACTCCACACCCAGGTGTGCCCAAACCACTCCCACATCATTTCAGGGGACAGTCCCACTGTTTGGAGGTAATGAGCAAGGTTATAAGTTTTGGCACCATTTGTGTATTAATAATCATATCTTCATTGTTATCACAAAATGTCTAGCTCAGTAATAGTCAGGTCACAGAAATCTGTGATGACTTCTATATCTCTGACTACTTACAGTAAGGAGGTGCGTTATACATTATAATAGATGTTTCCTAATGACATCACAATTGACTCTACACAGATATTATGTACAGGAGTTTTTACATACCTTAGATTAATAACACTTGTGTATGATATACAGTAAGCACCATGGGCCTGATTCATTAAGGGAAGTTCAGAAAACCTGAGTAAGAAAACTTACTCAATTTTTTGCTTGACAAATCCATGTTGCAGTGCAAGGGGTCTAAATTAGTACTCAGCAAAATGTGTACCTAACCCCTACACTGGACACCAGTGCACTGTACCCAGCAAAACACGTACATAGCACCTACACTGGACACCAATGCATGGTACCCAGCAAAACGCCTACTTAGCCCCTACACTGGACGCCAGTGCACTGTACCCAGCAAAACGCGTACCTGGCCCCTGTCCTGCACTCCAGTGCATGGTAGTTTGCAAAACACGTACCTAACCCCTACACTGGACACCAGTGCACTGTACCCAGCAAAACACGTACATAGCCCCTACACTGGACACCAATGCATGGTACCCAGCAAAATGCGTACATAGCCCCTGCACTGTACCCAGCAAAATGCGTACTTAGCCCCTACACTGGACGCCAGTGCACTGTACTCAGCAAAACGCATACCTAGCCCCTACACTGGACGCCAGTGCACTGTACTCAGCAAAACGCGTACCTAGCCCCTATACTGGATGCCAGTGCACTGTACTCAGCAAAACGCGTACCTAGCCCCCTACACTGGATGCCAGTGCACTGTACTCAGCAAAACACGTACCTAGCCCCTACACTGGATGCAAGTGCACTGTACCCAGCAAAACGCTTACCTAGCCCCCTGCCCTCCAGTGCATGGTAGTTTGCAAAACACGTACCTAACCCCTACACTGGACGCCAGTGCACTGTACCCAGCAAAACACGTACATAGCCCCTACACTGGATGCCAGTGCATGTTACCCAGCAAAATGCATACATAGCCCCTGCACTGTACCCAGCAAAACGCGTACTTAGCCCCTACACTGGATGCCAGTAAACTGTACCCAACAAAACACATAGCTAGCCTCTACACTGGATGCCAGTGCACTGTACCCAGCAAAATGTGTACCTAGCCCCTACACTGGATGCCAGTACACTGTACAAAGCAAAACACATACCTAGCCCCTACATTGGACGCCAGTTTACTGTACCCAGCAAAACACGTATCTAATCCCTACACTGGACGCCAGTGCACTGTACGCAGCAAAACACCTACCTAACCTCTACATTGGATGCCAGTGCACTGTACCCAGCAAAACACCTACCTAACCTCTACACTGGACGCCAGTGCACTGTACCCAGCAAAATGCGTACCTCATGCCTACACTGGACGCCTGTACACTGCAGAGGAATACGTGGAGATAAGTGAATACTAGTAACAGCTGCTCCTCACACACTAATGAGCAAAAAATATATTTCCTTTCGCTGGGTATTCCCACCTCCAGAATTCGTTAATGTAGTGGCTTAAAGTGCCCTCCTGTGACCTTTACTACATACATGGCGTTACCTTCCTGTATTCTTGTATATAAATCACCAGGCAGTGTTGCAACACGCTCTCCATGGAATACAATTATATCAGGAATGGAGCTTTGTGTAGCAAAAATGATAATTTCTTCCTGATCATATAAAGACATGGCTGAAAAGTAGAGATAGAAGCTGGAATTATAAAGAAACATTACAAACGGCCAAAATCTGACACTTGAGAAGAAAGGTGCGTTCTTGTGCTCTCATGTGGGGGGGATTCAGTTCCCGATGATGTGCCTCCGGAACGGTCCTGAAGGCGCTCCGAGGCGATGTAACGTCACAGATTTTTCCTCGCACCCCAACAAGGAGTGCAGGAAAAACTTTTATGTCGTGAAGCCGCCGTGATATCTGGCGGCTCAGCGCGAGGAACTGAGTCAAACTGCTGCAAATCAACCATGCAAAGCACTACAGAAGATCTGGCCAACCTGTGGCTCTCCAAGTGTTGAGAAACTACAAGTCCCAGCCTGCTTTGCCTGTAAACAGACAGCTTATAGCTGGCAAGGCATGCTGGGACATGTAGTTTCACAACACCTGGTGAGCCACAGGTTGGCCGGTCCTGCACTACAGCTTGTAATAATATACTTGGCCGATGCTGCTCTAAATATAAGAGCCAAACAAGGAGCTTTCCTATACAGATCTATACATCAGACCCAAAAGAATTTAGGAAGCAGCCATAGTACAGTCATTTTTTCTTCCCTGTGAGTTTATGACGCCCTTATTGTCATTGCAGCTACTGTCTGTCTGCCTGGAGTCCTGACGTCACCGGCACTGCAGTGTGGGCTGAGTCACTGGTGTCTGTGACGTCATCACTCTCCATATAAACAGCTGCAGAGAGATGGAGCGAATCTGCAGAAACAGCTGAAGATATGTGAGTTATGCCCTGCACCATGCGCTCAGACACTGCTAGATAGATAGCGCTACATCACTACACATGGCTACACAAATACTTTTGTCACTTGTTTCACCGGGTTTTATTGAATGCGGTGCTGTGTAAGTGTTCATGAGAAGTTATCACTTAATACTTTAGAATAGATACACTGTAGAAAACCTGTAGATCTGCAGGTGGTGTGCAAACATGACTTCCAACATGCTGGGACTTGTAGTTCCACTCTCCTTGCAGAATTGTGTGTTGCCTAAGTCTTCATTAGAGTCATAGGAGAGTGTTTTACACACAAATGGTTAATCTTTCCCGTTCAGCAATGTGTTATGTTTGGGGCAATTATTGGAATGGTCGGCAATATTCTAGAGATAATTTTATAGGATTGATTTACTGAGAAATGCTTTTGGAACTAATGCAAAAAATATTGTCATCATCCGAGATATAGGGCTGATATACAATTATTGAGCAACGTGCTATGCTATTATTATATATTATATTATTTATCCTCCTATATATATTAATGCAAAGTTTCTTTCAGTCACAGGTTTTAAGATTTGTCCCTGTTTTTTTGTTGTTTTTTTTAAGAATTTACCAACTTTGTAACAATTCTTTTTCTGCGTGTTACATGCAATTTTTGAGATCTGTTCTCCGTAGTTTGGTAAATATATGATGGGATTTGTACTTCTTCTCCAACTAATAATTGTTACTGAGATATAAATATTACTTGAATTTGCACTGACTCTCATCCAATCAACAAAGAGATTCTTTCTCTCCAGAACAAGTTACATATCTGATTGGTAGTTAAAGCTTTGAGCAATGTTAGTAATTATCCCTCATTACATCATCTCACTACTCCAGAATGTACATCTTTTAAAGGACTACTTTTTTAAAATATTGTGCAGAATAAAATCAATTGTGATTAGTTATATTGGTGTTACCACCTTCATTTAACACTACATTTACCATTACAGGGCATAACACATTGCTGACTGACCACTCCATCCCATAGATACATGTCTCCCCAATCGTCATTCCTCTGACTCGGTTTTGTATCATTCCTGATTAGATTCCACCCTCCCTTTCCTGTGTGTTCTCATATTCTCTCTCATTAAATGTTATACTTACACTGTCCATTCTGTATTGTATTTTTGTATTTCTGTTACTTTATTATTCATCCGAACACAAAATGAAAGCAAAAATAAAGTTCTAAATAATAAACTCTGTTCTCCGTTTTATTAGTAGGAGGTGATAACTCTCCAAGGAATTAACATCACTTGGAACATGGCCATCTCCCAAATGGATTTCTGTATGCCTTATTTGTCTATATAACTCCTCTAACCCTGTTCCTTCTCTGTCCCACAGGTCATCCCCTGGGATTGCTCCTCAGAATGTCTCCAGTTCTGGCCCCCCGGACACAAACCCCAATCCCACCAGCTACCAAAGGATGGATCTTACCAAAGCTCAAATAGACGAGGTGATTGAGACGGTGGAGGAATTTAAAATATGTGCAGAGTTTTGACTACTTTGAGGTCTGTGTTAAAAAATAAAAAAAGAGGCCACACTGAGTTTTATCGCAGGTCTAAGTTGTTTTAAAAAACATCTACTTTGCTTCTCTGTGGCAATGAATTTTTATTTAGAACTGGATTTTAGGGTAATTTTATAAAACAGCTGAAATGTGAAAATCTGCCCCAAACTCTAGAAAACAATCAGACATTTGTCTATCTTATACAAGTCAGAAAAACATGTATTCCTAGTGATTTGTGTGTTCTGCCCACAGGTAATAAGTATCATGAACACAAACGTGGACAAAGTTTTGCTCCGAGATGAAATGATAACGGAACTCGATGCCAAGGCTACAGAAGTTTGCAAAGGAGCTGAAATGTTTCAGTCCAAAACTTCAGAACTCAGTCGGAAATACTGGTGGAAGAACAATAAGGTAGCACAAAATAAATGTGATTCTAAAGTATTTACTAATGTACAGGATAGTTGTGTATAGCCATCAAGGGATGATCTGCATTATGAAATAGGTCTTATGGCTGACACCTGTCCTAGATTCTGACATTTCTAAAATATAGATGAATTATATTTGCATAAGATGAATTCAATACGGTCATTGACATTATCGCGCAGTTACCAGACCAGTGGCAGGGCTGCCCAAATTATGTGACAAAGTGTTACCCTTCCTCTCTGCAGATGCTGATTGTCATTGGATTGATCTGTGTTTTCATGGTAATTATTATATGTGGTGAGTATTATCTGTGGATAGATAAAGAACATGTTTTATTTAAAGGGCTCTGTGATCGGTGTCACAAAAATAAACTGTACACAGTTTTGATCACATGACCCCAACTAAATTCAAGTTCTAAAAATATTCCTAATGAACATGTGAATGGGTTAAGGTGCATATTTAAAGCGATGTGCTTTTTTTTCCTGGAATTGCAATTGTCGAACCACCTTCTTTTACAAGGATGCAGTGTGAGAGCCGCTTATTCCGTGGCATTGCATTGTCAGATATGCCTTAGTCTCTTTTCATGCTCAAACTCCTAGACCGCTCTGTTGCTTTCTACACCGTTGACCACTCTCTGTACCTGAAAAACTAATCAACTCCTTCTCCTATCCAGCTATACACTGATGACACCTAAATCTGCCTCTCCCCTTCCCTTATTTCTTGTGCATCCAGCTGGCTCTCTGAAATCTCCACTTTTATGTCCCAATGCTGCTTAAAGCTCAAAATGTCTAAAACTGAGCTCACCCTCTTCCCTTTTTCTAGAGTTTCTGCCCTGCCCCTTCCTACCCACACATATCTCTCACCATGGACAACACCACACTCTCCTCTGTACTCATATCCACTGCTTGTGTCGCCCTTACCTCCACCATCCCCTTCACACCCTTTATCCAGTCTCTCGTCTAGGCCTGTCACCTCCACTTTTAAAACTTTTCCAGTATACAACCTTTTCTCACCCTTGAAGCTACCAAAACTCTCATCTCATTATCTCCCATCTTGACTACTGTAACCTCAGCCTGTCTGCACTCGTTGCCACTTGTGTCTCGCACTTTAATTTGCCCACAATACCGTAGTGACTGTGATTTTCCTTTCTGGATAATTCCACTCCACGTCCCAGCTTTGCTAATCCCTAAAATAGAGCTCCCCTTTCTTCAAAGAATATAATTCAAACTCCTCACCCTCACAAAGCTCTCAGCCGCCTCCCCCCCCCCCCCCTCCCTACCCCCACCGACTACATCTACTACCTCATCTCACTATACATTCCCTTCTTCCCTCTCGGCTCTATCAATGACCAAAGTCTTGACTCTACGGATAACCACATCCCACTGCTGGCACCAAGACTTCTCCTGTGCTGCTCCCCACCTATGTAATACACTGAATCAGTATCTCCACCAGCACCCAAAGTTTTAAACAAAACCTTAAAAACCCAACGCTTCATCAAAGCCTAACAGTCCCCCACCTAACTCCACTGTCTCCATCTCAACCCATACAGCTTCTATGGGGCTTGTGGCATGGTGTCTTGGCAATACTGTCCAACTGCTACGGATTCCCCAAATCTGCTCTCCTGATTTGTGGGGGGGGGGGGGACCATGCATGCATCACATTCCACCACCCACATCCTCAGAAAAGCAGAACGGTGATACTGTAGATTGAAGTTCATTTGCTGAAACAGTCCCCCTGTTGGTGCTCAACTCAAGTTCTGTTTCTGCTTCTCTTCTAGTCTATTTCTTCACCTGATGGCCAGTCGGCACAGACATACCTTTGTTATGTTATTCCGGGGATAAAACGACCACTGTGATATTCTGCCAACACCACCCAGCTGAGTCTTCCTGTCTCACCTTTTATATCTACAGTGTCTTCTGTATTTCTGTCATTTTATAAGAAAATTACATTTTACAGTTCATTATTCTGTCTATCAGTCAGTATGTACCCATTATACATGCTCCAGCCATCACTATTTTGTCAAAAAACCCAGGTGAAGCCATATGAAACAATCTGTCATTTGCCTTCTGTGTTTGTCCAGCTGTTGTGGAACTACAAATATCAGCATGCCTGGCTCTGTGCTAATTGTTGCAAACTGGACAGAGTTTGGCAAAACACCTGCAAATCAAGTCTAATTAGCTAAACCCTATTTTCTTTTAGTTTAAAACCCCTTTTCTCTGTCAGTTTATCTCAAACACCAGCTGATATAGCTTTCAATGTTTAAGAAATACCCTTTCTAATACCTTCAATATATTTTTGGAATAAATTAAGCTATTATTTTAAGATTAATGTGATATATCTTAAAGGGACACTAAACTCCAAGATAACAATGCAGATACAAACCATGAAGGTATACTACAGTAACCTCCCTACTGCATTACTGAAAACCGAAAGCCGTCCCACGTTTAGAACCGTATCCTGATCAGTGGCCGAAGTGGAAATTTAGAAGTGGCGGTATAGAAGTTTAGAAGTGACTGGAATGTTATAGTTTTAAAATAAAGGCAGTAGTAGAAGTGGTGGTATGGCATAAAACCGTATACATCCCATTTCCACCACTGCTCCTGATATTATAGTAGTATTGCAGTAATAAAAAATTTGAGTACGGCGATGGGATCTGGTGCTAGTCAAAAAAGCGGAGGCTACAGTAATTAGTTGCAGGGGAGAGAAAGGGGACTCAGAGCCATATGTTTGTATAATATAATATCTGCGTAATATATTAAAGTGTAATATATATATATATATATATATTTATTTTTTCTAGGATATCTATCTTATTGTTGCAATGCATTCTTGATGTAGTTAACGCAGGGATTATTTATTTATCGCCCAATCCTTAGTTACAACCCTTAGGAAAAGAACAGTATAATTATAAAATAAGTGTCTGTCAAATAGCTCAAGTGGTGTGAAACTCTTATGTATAGATGGAAATAATAACAGCCTATGTCGGGTTACCCCTGACCCCTTGTAGAGTGAAAAGCTATCTGTAATCATCTTTTTGTACATAACCAAGATGTCATGTGAATGCTCCAAATGAAATACAAAACATTTTACTCAAAGACATCTTTAAGTTATCCAGTAAATGCCTGAAATTTACATTTAAACCCATTTTCAGCATTATATACAACAGATATTCGCATATTATTACAATTGTCACTGGTAGGAACTTCTTGTAAACATCACTTTTTTCCTTTAAGTCCCCGTTCCGTTTGGAATCCTTATCGTCATTTAGTTTTTTTCATTTCTCTTTCTCCCTCCCTCATTGTCTGTGCGAACATATATATGCCTTTCAGTGCGACGATGAAGACGATGAATGAGATGATGAAGCCAAGGATTCCCGAGGAAACCATAGTTTCTATCCAGAGGGAGGAAAATACTGTATTAATGTCAATGTGTCTTGGTGCAATAGAATATGTCGATTCTATTAAAGTAATTGTTGTGCAGGTACTACTTAGTCATGTCAGCTGACTGATGGTGCCCAATCTCCTATGTGTACTGCTACACCAGAGGGTAGATTTGCTTAAAGGAAAAAGTAGAGGTGTTACCCATAGCAACCAATCAGATTCTAGCTATCATTTATCTAGTACAGTGTAGAAAATGATAGCTAGAATCTGATTGGCTGACACCTCCTCTTTCCCTTTTAGAAGGTTTAGTAAATCAACCCCCAGGTATAAGTGTGCAAGCCATTTAAGCTAGGTTTCTGTAAATCTATAGGCAACAGCAGATGGCATGGTGTCCGACTGGATTCATTCATGCACAATGGCATACAATATACAATATTTAGAGTGTTAATGTAAAATAAAAGAATTGCTCAATGGTTTTCTTTTGCAAAAGGGCTCAGATGTCCAATGGAGGACATTAGAGGAGAAATAGTGGATTGGTCATGTCATTCTGAAACACAAGTGTTTGTTTGACAACAGAGTTCCTGGAGGAGGTGTTACATCATTTTTGAAGTGCAAAATATATAATGACAGTAGAAAAACATCTTCATAGTAAGTCGTTGGGGGGGAAAAAGTGGATCCAGAAAGACTGGAAATTGGTTGAAAGCCCAGTGCTGACTCTTATAAGATATGAGGCCGGGAACAAGTCCTGATTATGTTGTAGAATTTAAATTCCAGAAAACTCTGGAACCTGTTTAGGGAAATCTCAGGAGCAATGTTATGAAAATGTTCATCGTAATCACAACTCGTATGGGTACCTTTATAGGGAAAGGAGCAGATTAGGTTAATTTGTCTGTATCTGCTGTGAAAAAAAGTAGTTAAAACTTAGAAAGTCAATAACATCAATTTTGATAACAACCGCCTTGAAGAGATTGTTCACCTTTGAACCTCCACCCGAAGGGTTTATTTAATAAATATAACCCCCATCCTATGTGTGACATCTGCTATACACACTTTTTAGTAGAGTATATATGGGCCTAATGTCTCCTGACGTTCCTCTCATTGCGATGGAGTCCGACGCCCACACTCTCCTACAGCCCTACCTCACTGGCGCATCACGCTGCCAAGGTCACCGGGTGTGAACAGAGTATAACTAACTGTCAGGATCTGCCTGCAAGCCCCTTGCAGGGCATACTGCTTTGCCTGGCAGCTTCTGCCTCCTGGACTATTAGACTTTATTAGTGTGTATTTGCAGCAGTACCTCTGATCACCAGAGGTGCTGCTATCGTGCTTTTCATGTTTGCATTAAGAGTTAACCCGTTCTCCAATTATCCCATGCACCTGGGTGTGTTCTCTTTTCCCTTATATATACCTGTCACTCCCAGCACACATGGCTGGTTATTGATGTTACAGTCTGTGGTCACTTCCTCCTGTTGTGCTCCTGGTTTATGCTGCTTGAGATCTATGTCAACATACATTCTGCTGTTTCATCTGTGAACCTGGGACTTACCTGTACCTTTCCCTGTACTTGCTGCCTGGAACTGCTGTATATCTGGTAATTTCTGCAAGCTCATTATTTCATCATCTGTTCATACTCTCCAGCAATAAACTTGTTTTTTCACCTTATCCATAGCTCCTTGGCTGTATTCCTACATTGATTCGTGACACTAACTGTTACATATAGGATGTGGGTTATATTTTTTAAATAGACCGTTTGGATCTATTTAGTGCATTTAAACTCTCAAAAGAAAAAGTAAAAAAAAGATGGAAATGCACTTTAAAGACACTGAAACCTAAATCATTTTGCTAAGTTAATTGTGCTCAGCACAGGGAATGGAATCAGGTTTTGCACCTGGCCAAGTCTGCAGTGACATCATACCCTCCCCCCAATCAGGGGCGCACCTAGACTTCAATTTTAGGGGGGGGAGGGGGATTTAGCATAGTCACGTCCCCCTCATTCTGATTGGTTGGTCCTGCTGACCCCGCCCATGGTCCCGATTGTCCCGCCACCTTTGATTGGTGCCTTTAGGCTATTCCAAGCATCAAGCCAGCTTTATTAACCTCAATCAAAGAAAACAAAACTTTTGCCCATAATCCCATCCAAAACGTTCCATATATATATCTTAGGACAGTTTGAGGAAGTCGTGTATCTACCTGGTGGGAGAACATGGACCTGGACCTCGATTGGATCATCGCTGGACACGTGTGACACAGCACAAGTGTATATATCTGGAGGGGCGCCAGTTGGAGGCATGGGAGCCTCAAGGTAGCTGGTCAAATTGTAGGTCCCATCCTTGTTCCTGCGATGACTGGACGTTATGGGGGATGCATGAGTAACCGGCACCCCGTTCAGCAACCAAGACACCTCCACATCCAGCGGATAGTACCGGTTCGTGCAGCAAGTCACAGTGGGTGTTGGATCTGTGCTCAGAAAAACTGTAACCTGAGGGGGCTCTGAGGACAAACATACATCTGTGAGCATGGTCTTACCGCAAAATTACTCTTAGTAGACTTTGTTCCATGGAAGTCGCAACTAATAAAAACCAAGTAAATGCAATATTGAGCATGATATATGTCATAGTCTGGGATAAATTTATCAAGCTGCGGGTTTGAAAAAGTGGAGATGTTGCCTATAGCAACCAATCAGATTCTAGTCATCTTTATTACATTCTACAACATGAAAGCTAGAATCTGAGTGGTTGCTATAGGCAACATCTCCACTTTTTCAAACCTGCAGCTGGATATATTTTCCCCTATGTATTACTGAGCTAAACAATATAACTATGTAAACGTCAGCTAAACCTAAAAAGTCACATCATCCTATAGGAAGTGTTAGCAGAGTTTTTACTCCTCTTGCCAAAAAGCTCAAAAGCAGAGCAGTTTGGCCATTACTACCTAGACACACGTGGGATGATACCACAAGAAAATCTTTCTATATTTATCACAAGCTACTGATGTTCTGAAAGTAATTATTATAGAACTACAATATTTATCAGGATGAATCCAACAACGGATAGTTGGTCTAAGTAGAAATGAGTCTGAGTAATTAAGAGAGACCCTAGTTACTTGGAAATAGAAGCAAAATATATAGGCAAATCTTACAGCTTCAAGCTATCATTTATCTAGTACATTCTAGATAAATCATAGCTAGAATCTTATTGGTTGCGATGAACAACACCTCCAATTTTCCTTTTTAGAATGTTTGATAAATCCACCCTATATGTACTTTTTACATATGAAGTTGGACTTTTCTGCGAATAATAGTACATTATTTATAATTTTAATCACATTTCTATGGATTGTGTGTTTACATTTGGTTATCATACCTCTTTATAATGTATTGACTTTATTAGTAGCTCTTAACTTGAATTAGAAAACATGTACATAGGGGCGTGGGCTCCATAGTAATACAAAGGTCATGTGACAATGACAGGACAGACGGGCCCCACATGCAGTGGCAGATTCAGGGGGGGGGGGGGGCAATCGCCCCCCCCCTAGCAGGGGCTTGCTGCCGACGACTGCACACTATGTGCAGGTCCGCTCGGCAGTGACAATGTGCTGCCCAGCTGCTCTGATTGTGTTTAAACACAATCACAGCAGCCAGGCAGCACATTGTCACTGCCGAGCGGACCTGCACATAGTGTGCAGCCGCCGGCAGCCTTAGGTGTCAGAAAGGGGGTGGGGCCTAAATCGCCCCCCCTAAATCGCCCGGGGTAGACATTTTTTCTAGATCCGCCCCTGCCCACATGGGTGGGCCCTGCAGCCGCTGCACTCCGCTACTACGGTATTTCTTCGTTCTTTGGTTTTTATCTATATATTTTTTCTTATTAAGATAACTCGTTAAGCATATTCGGTTATTAAGGTTGAAAAACAGATGTAAATCCACAAATGGTAGTTAGCCTTTGACGCTGCTATATTTGTTCCATGGATCCAGAGAAAATGGGTAAAAGGGACATCTGCCTTCGGCCCAGGAGGACAGAAGGTCCACCATTCTACTTTCTAGTAATAGAGCCTTCGTAGAAGAGATCCTAACTATTCTTCTATCTCTGCCCCTTGGTGTCCAAGAGACTTACTTTTTGTACCTCCCCTCTGGGGGCCATGAGGACGTAATTCATCAAGACCCACCCGTATCGCTTCATCAATGCTGTCCTCTACTCTCCCGGGAGTCTGGGAGGATTCCCTGAAATTCATGAACCTCCCAGACATTCCGGGAGAGTAAGCCTAGGAAGACAAGAGATCTCCGTTGCAAAGAAGAGTCTTCTCTTCCAATTTAATGACTTGGTAAAGCCTTAATTTCAGCTCCTGCAAAGCCATTAATTAGCCAAAATCCTAAATGTTGGTGTTTCCCAAGCTCGAATCTAAGTTCTAAAGGATCTCCCCAATTTCTAAAAAAATGTGTGACTCCCTTCCACAGCATAGGCTGTACCAGCAGAAATATAAAGTACAAGTTGGATGCGTGAATTGTGTTTCATAGAGATGCATTTACCACCACACTCTTCCTGCACCAATTTGACAGGAACAGTTCCCTGTAAATGACTAGATTACCTCTGATTTGCAGTTGGAGAATTTGCTGCAGTTGGTGCTGTCCGGAAGTCACTGCGCAAATGTACGTCCCGTCATCATGCGCAAGCAGCTGTCTTATGATCAGAGACAAATCTTTTCTCCCTTCTTGTTCCTCCTGTGTCATAGTGATATGTGAGTCGTCTTCAGGGTTTAGTCTTTGCCCTTTGCCATCCTTTTGTAGGTGCCATTCCACGTTCACACCTTCTGTGTCCCCCCACACCTCACAATTTAACGTCACTTCTTCAGAGACGGAAGCCTTTTGTAAAGGTGGGTAGGAGGATACCAGGAGGCCCACTGGGGAAAGAAGCATTATAAGAAGAAGACAGTAGAAGAGTGAAGGAGGATGTAAGAGTTGACTAATATGAGAAGAAAGAAGTCCGTAAAAGTGAAGAGTGGATGAGGCAAGTGATATGAGAATTAAAATGAAGGACACAATCCATCGAGTAGGATGCTGATCTATTAGTGTTGGCTTCGTAGTCAGTATATGCATGAAATGAACTGTCCCGCATTGTCTACAGCCTAGGAAACATTTTTGTGAGTATCTGCCTTGGCTTCAACAAAATGGCCGCCATCACTCATCTTAGTTCTTGGCTCTAGATTATTATTTCTACATTTTTGTAGAATCTGCAATCTATGCAGTGTACATATGGACAACTGCACAATACAACTTTATGCCACTGTGGGGATGGGGCTAAGATCCCCCTCTGAGATCTCTCGGAGAAAAGTATTTTAAAGTTGACAAGTACAGTTATATCTCTATGGTTGGTGTCACACTTGCTATTTGCCCTGAGCCCATTCTAATGTAAAACTAGTGCTACCACTTAGAATAATGTATCTTGTTTCATCGTTCCCTGCGACTTCCCTGCTTTCACACTGCGACAGCTGGCAATGGCCAATCACACAGCCCCCTCTCATACAATCTATAGATTGTAAGCTTTCGAGCAGGGTTCTCTTACCTCTCTGTCTGTATGTATTACCCAGTATTGTCTTATTAATGTTTGTTCCCAATTGTAAAGCGCTACGGAATTTCATGGCGCTATATAAATAAATGTTGATGTTGATGATGATAAGGTTCATTTGGAAGGGAGTCACGTGACAAACATATTTGGGCAGCACAGTGGCTCAGTGGTTAGCACTCCTGCCTTACATCACTGGGGTCGTGAGTTCAATTCCCGACCATGGCCTTATCTGTGAGAAGTTTGTATGTTCTCCCCGTGTTAGCGTGTGTTTCCTCCAGGTGCTCCGGTTTCCTCCCACACTCCAAAAACATACTGGTAGGTTAATTGGCTGCTAACAAAATTGACCCTAGTCTATGTGTCTGTCTGTGTCTTTGTGTGTGTGTTAGGGAATTTAGACTGTAAACTCCAATGGAGCAGGAACTGATGTGAGTGAGTTCTCTGTACAGCGCTGTGGAACTAGTGGCGCTATATAAATAAATGGTGATGATGTTGCATGGTTTCTCCTCTGCATGTGTAGGCGGTTCTGTATGAGTACTACTCGCTAGATAATTGCCCACTAATATTATCAATTGTTATTAGATAACCTCTCACATTTTGTGAATAAGCAACGTTTTTTACCTCAGCTGAACTTGTTGACTACAAAAAAAGTGTCTGTCGCTGCAAGTGAAAAATCAAGTATTTGGAAAAAATATCCCTAGTTTACACCTGCTGGGCCCCGCCTCCCAAATAACATTTTCGCTGGGGCCACTGTTCACAGCCGCAGTTGTTGTTATTTTTGCTGCACTTTAGTCAGAAGACATCAGCGGTTATAATTTCTTCAGGCATCTCTAGTAGTTTTCGGTAACGGCTGCCATATTTAGAGTGCCACTGGTCACCACGGACATCACAGTCTCACCTGTCATTGGTACAATAGTGTTGTCACTCAAAGGCTGGTCTGAAACATCATTGGTTGACTCTGTTCTTGCCACTATGGCGATGCTGATCTCTGGCAGACGGATGTGAGCGGCATAGAACTGGGAAAAGAGTGGCGATATTTCACATACGACCTCCTCTCCCTCACACTCCACATGCAGCAAGCGTTCCGCAAATGGGAGGGGAGCCAGGTTCACTGTGGGACAAAAGAGAACAAGTTGGATGGATGAGCTGCTGCTGTCAAACCGAACCTTATGCACTTAAGCACGGTTATGTGAATGAGCCCTTACGTTCTCCTGGTGCATCCAGCAAGACTCTTCAGCAAAACGGAGTCCAACCAAATGCATGAAAGAGAGCAGCTAACGCACATATACACTGCTAATGTGCTTTTCAGACCGAGGTAAGCAGGACTCCATTCACTGAACTGGAGTCTTGCTCAACACCTCAAAAATGCATGATCTCTGCATAGGCTCAGTTAAAGATAATAATAATTGTGACATACGGATATAACTCCCTTCAGATCAAATGGAAAAGATGCTGTCACCCTCATATAGTGTAGAAGGGAGGATAATAATGAGATTCATACCGAAAGCAAAAAAGTAGTGATAGGTCAGAGGGTTGGCAGCTTTTATATATTAGTTACAGATGTGAATGTAGTTGGACAAGATTTGAGCGTAGGGACTGGAGTTGATTTAGGATACTGGGGCAGGATTTGGGGATGAAGATATCCTGGTTCCTGAAGAAGCATTTTTGTCACCTATAAATAATGGAGGCAGCGATTTTGTAAACTAAACCAGAGAGTGCGACCTATCAATTCACTGGTAACCAGTGACATCACTGAGAATGCAGCCTATCCCTTCACTAGGGACCAGTGACATCACTGAGAATGCAGCCTATCCAGTCACTAGGAACCAGTGACATCACTGAGAATGCAGCCTATCCAGTCACTAGGAACCAGTGACATCACTGAGAATGCAGCCTATCCAGTCACTAGGAACCAGTGACATCACTGAGAATGCAGCCTATCCAGTCACTAGGAACCAGTGACATCACTGAGAATGCAGCCTATCCAGTCACTAGGAACCAGTGACATCACTGAGAATGCAGCCTATCCAGTCACTAGGAACCAGTGACATCACTGAGAGTGCAGCCTATCCAGTCACTAGGAACCAGTGACATCACTGAGAGTGCCACCTATCTACTCACTAGGAACCAGTGACATCACTGAGAATGCACCTATCCAGTCACTAGGAACCAGTGACATCACCGAGAATGCAGCCTATCCATTCACTAGGAACCAGTGACATCACTGAGAATGCAGCCTAGCCATTCACTAGGGACCAGTGACATCACTGAGAATGCAGCCTATCCATTCACTAGGAACCAGTGACATCACTGAGAATGCAGCCTATCCAGTCACTAGGAACCAGTGACATCACTCAGAATGCAGCCTATCCATTCTAGGGACCAGTGACATCACTTTGAAAGCCCCTTATGATCCTAGTTATTTAAGAGGCTGCATTCTCATCAAGGACATAATTATCACTTGTTGCTGTATTAAAAGGAGACCTGCCATAAAACAAAACTTTGTACATTCAGTGATGTCACTGGTTCCTAGTGATCTGATAGGCTGCCTTGCCATGAATTTGGGTTCAGCTCACAATATGACTGCAACCACTGTAGACGAGTTACACTTTTAACAGAAACTGACCTGTGGCCTCAAAAATAGTCATCTCTGGCTCCTCGGGAAGCTGGTAATCTGGTAAAGGATCCATCTGCTGTTCTGTGGACATTGTTATGTTGCGCAGGATCAGTGTCACTTTTTGTCTCATAAAACCGAGCCCGCCGTGACCTGTTTGCAGCAGCACGTATTCACAGGGGAGAACGACATCTACAGCACGCTGCAACTGGGGCACGGCTGCACCCCAAACACTGGAGCCTGGAATAGAAACACTGGTATCAGTCTGAGGAGTGAACCACTCATACCCCAGGGGTGTGCCCAGTCATTCTGCTACCTGACATGGCAACTGAAAGAGCACCCTTTCAGTACATTCATAAATCAATTCTCAAATTGTGCTTGCTGCCCCAAAAAACCTGTTCCCCGAGACAGCTGCCTCAGTTTTCCACGCCCCTGATAGCAGCCAATCAGGTGTTGTCTTTCATTTTCTACGAAGCAATAGAAAATATCACTGAATCTGATTGGTCGTTATGGTTGACAGCACAGTGAAGCACAAGGATTGCCTTATGTCTCTATGTTCCCAAGTGACCTTGAGGACACAAAGTACATTATTCACAGGAGAATTGGCAGAGGACAATCTATGTCCCCGCAGGCCATTTCCTTTGTGGTAAATCCAGATTTAACAATCAAGTGGAAGTTTAGCCATTGCGGCTCTCCACCGTCCACACCATGACATCTCTCCCTAATATGTTGGTTTGGTCCCTTCTTCTACCTGTGAACCCCGGCTTTGGATATGATCATATCAAGGGCAGAACAATACATCGCCGGACTCCATAGCGAAATTCGTGTAGGTGCCAAGCAATGCTGTTCAACCCTCACAAAGTCCCCCCCTCTGCTATCAATAAAGTAGAGCTTCTCTCTCTCTTCTGAGTATGTGCAGTCCAGCACCAGACTGCCGTATTACCAGAAGAGGCCTCCACTCTGCTGTATTGCAGCAGAGCGGTGGTCTTGGATGGTGGGAGTGACTCAACATTGCCGGCCCCCCCTTACCTCCGGGCCCCGTAGCCGCCACACTTCCTGCACCCATGATAGTTACTCCCCTGGTTCCTGTGTACTTACATCCAGTACCCACCTATGAAATTCCTTACCACGACCAAGCAGACTCTCCCACAGCTTTCAAATCTGTAAACATGCCCTGAAAACACATTCTCTACATTAGAGCTTACCCGACTCCCACCTGTACTACCCACACTACAGTACCCTCACACCTACCCTACTCCCACCTATACCACTACCCACATTGTAGTAGCCTCACACCTACCCAAGTGCCACCTACACTAATCACACTACAGTACCCTCACACCTACCCTACTGCCACCTATACTACCCACACTGTAGTACCCTCACACCTACTCTACTCCCACCTACACTACCCACACTACAGTACCTTCACACCTACCCTACTGCCACCTATACTACCGTCAACACAGTACCCTCACACCTACCCTACTCCCACCTATACTACCGTCAACACAGTACCCTCACACCTACCCAACTCCCACCTATACTACCTACAGTACAGTACCCTCACACCTACCCTACTGCCACCTATACTACCCACACTACAGTACCTTCACACCTACCCTACTGCCACCTATACTACCGTCAACACAGTACCCTCACACCTACCCAACTCCCACCTGTACTACCCACACTACAGTACCCTCACACCTACCCTACTCCCACCTATACCACCACCCACATTGTAGTAGCCTCACACCTACCCAAGTGCCACCTACACTAACCACACTACAGTACCCTCACATCTACCCTACTGCCACCTATACTATCCACACTGTAGTATCCTCACACCTACTCTACTCCCACCTACACTACCCACACTACAGTACCCTCACACCTACCCAACTTCCACCTATACTACCATCAACACAGTACCCTCACACCTACCCAACTCCCACCTATACTACCTAAAGTACAGTACCCTCACACCTACCCAACTCCCACCTATACTACCCACACTACAGTACCTTACAAATCAGCAACAATAAAAATTATAAATTACAAGAAATGAATGCATCCATTATCTTTTCTTCCATCTAAACTTTCTTCCTAGTGACATCTCTTTTACCCCAATCCCCCCACAATGATGTCTCTCACTGTTCAGTGTCAGGATCAGTCCCAGCAGCAAATATCCATTTTTCTTCATATCAGGAGTCTTCAGTCCGTCATACGAGGATATATGGTCACACTCACAGTCACACTCACAGCACTATACACAAATACCACCACACAACAAAGTAAAACTTACAGCACTACTCATACATTTTGTCACACGCTACAAAGTAAAATGCAAGAAGAGTGGAAGACACTACAAAGTAACAGTAAAATACTGACAAAGTAAACTGTACAATACACAAGTGACACAATGTATACAATTATTAGTATACAAAACCACCCTTATAAAGATCACAAACAAGATGCAGAGAATAACACAATACTACACTCAGCTAAATAGCATAGAGCTGGAGGTTACTGCATCTCTCACAGTACACAAGTGTGCACAAAAAGACTGGTCCGCACTTCACACCGGAACACACAAACACACAGAACTGTTCTGGATATAAAATGGCAAATTCAGTTCTCAAACAACCTTCACTTTCACTTTTGCACAAGTCACATGATGCTTCCTAACAACTGTCACAGAGACTCTGGTTAGGGAGGGCATCTCGCTTGTTTAACCACGTCCTCTCTGGTGCATTGTCATGACAGATTGGCCCACGTTTGCTGGAATTTATTAAAGGCCTGTGCAGCAATCGGTTAAGTAGCCTGCAGTCACGTCTGCAGTGGAAGTGTTTTTACATATTCTGCAGAAACTGGTGCAAGGATTTTGAAAGAAATCCAAATCTGTACCTCCAGGTGGTAATAAAATACAGGTGTGTGGCTGGTCATCCTGCTACCTGAGAGGATGATATAGAATCAGGTCAAAATTTGGGCTGGGTGCAGAATTTGCAGCAGGACAAATCATGTTGCACTTCAGGGGGTACAATTGCAAGCTTTTTTTTTTTACATTTGGGGCAAAAAAACAGCCCCGCACCTCTTTGAGGTATTTTGCGAGACAGTAAAGGGCACTAATGATAGTGCAGAATGCACCCGTTGATATCACGCACCTATTCTTGTGCAAATGTTCCCAGTTTTAAGGGTAAGAGTATAGAAGATGGCGGTGTGCGGCAATTATGTATTGCACCTAATCATTGCTTGTTACTTTCCCCTGAATATTCATGTATGTGTATATTGTATGTAACCTTGTAATGTAATGTCAAAGTGTGCAGTGCTGACTGACATAAGTGACCTGTGCAATTGACAAGAGTCTTTGGCCCAGGGACAGATAGCATCTCTGGGGATTTACAGAGGATGTGTACATAACCTGGCCAACCAGGCAGAATGAGCAGCAGTGAGAAGACCTGCCCTTTGAAATTCCAGGCCTATCTCAGGACATCAGATAACTCATTTCCAAAAGCCCTCTGTCATTCTGGGAATCAATCTGCCCTAACATTGAGAGAGTTAATTTCCAAATGTGGGGGTGGGAGCAGGGTGAAAATTTTAAATCCGTTGCCTGACCCGGTAATTTTGTTCATTCTCTGAGGAGACCTATGTGTCTAGGTTGGAATGTGCCATCTTTCCCAAGTGTACGCCTCTCACGCCAAGTCTTAAACTACTAAGTTAGTGACTCCAAAAACATACTATTAGGTTAATTGGCTGCTATCAAATTGACCCTAGTCTCTCTCTTTGTCTGTGTGTGTGTATGCTAGGTAATTTAGACTGTAAGCTCCAATGGGGCAGGGACAGATGTGAGTGAATTCTCTGTACAGCGCTGCGGAATTAGTGGTGCTATATAAATAAATAAATAGATGATGATGATGACGACTCTGGTTTTATTTCCTATTTTATTTCTGAAACTTATTTGTGCAACTTATTTTGTATGTCTTGTTATTAACTGTTTTATACTTAAGCCTTGGAAACATTTTTCGGATTAAATACGTTTAATCTAGCATATTCTCCGTGATTCTTTGTGAATTTACGAAGCCACGTGAGGCTCATGCTACAATGTGTATGTGATTTAAGTGTGTAATATTAATAAGTGGTTTTGGTGAACGCAAGGACGCCATAGTAAATCCTTTGTGTTGGCAGAAAAGGTGTATTCATTGGTAAGTGACTGAGGTGATTTCGGTCACGGGCAGCTGTTTCTGATTGCTGTATCTGAGGTAGGCTGGGCGTTCGTGACACAGTGTCAGACGGGAAGGGCAGAGAGGCTGGCACAGACAGGAAGGAGATAGACTGGCAGGGACAGGTGAAGAGCACAGAGGATGGCACATATAGGAAGCAGAAAGTGATACACCATAGAAGAGTGACAGGAAGATTTGTCTATGCAAACATACTTATTGCATTTGCCTTCAGTCCTCCTCCTAGTGCACGGTGGAGGAGGAAATGTTTTCAAAGGGTGTGGCCCAGTGGAGGCGGAGTAGAGGTGGAGTCAGGAGGCACGCAGCAAAACTTGTGACTCTGGCTGGCCCCTGACCTCCTCCGTACGAAGAGCAGCAGAAATAGGGCGCTGGAACCAAACTTAGCAGAGCCGCAGAACTTAATTTTTCTTTCTTTTTATTTTAAACTTATGCTTTGAGTTGTCTGATTAAGGGTAAGACCCACTCAAGGGGCAGTCTGGGCCTCGGGGTCAGGGGGCTATCTGCCCACTTGTCCTGTCCATAGTGGACTATCTTGGGCTCGGTCACTGGGCCATCTGCATTTTTTTCCCTTTAAAATGGTCGTAATAGGCTGCTGAGATGAGTCTTGCCCCCTGGGCTAAAATTTAGGATCAGCCTTACGCCCATACCTCCATTTTGTAATGTGTCCTCCATCTTATGTGCTAACCAGTATGTCAGTATGAATTTTATGATACTTTGAAGACTTTGGACAAATGTTTTTTGTGTTTGTTGTGTGCTTAGACTGTTCTAGGCAGTGACTGTTCTAGACTGTTCTAGGCAATGTGCCAGCTTTGTCTATCTGTAACATGTAACGTTTAGTGCGCAAAGAAGAACATTCTATGTAAAGGTGTTTTCTCTGTCAGACATATAACTAACTGAACCAGAGGTTTGTCGGTGACATGAATATGTCTATGCATATGTGTGACATGCTTCTATATGACACATCTCTGTAGAGGTGTCCGGGTCGGTGTGCGAATAAAACTTCTTACTTCAAAGCAAGTGTAGGATTTGATTCTTCTATCAGGGATCATCATCATCAACATTTATTTATATAGCACCAGCAAATTCCGTAGCGCTTTGCAATTGGGGATGTTTCCGGTACTCCGTGGGCCAGTCTGACCTTGCATGGAAATGACTGAACTAAAGGTTAAATATTTATTAACTTTGAATACCTGAAACTCTGTCACCAGATCTGAGCCTGCGTGCCCTATCCAAACATCAAGGCCTGGGTATTTTCCAGGTGATTTTCACCAGAGGGGATCTGCAAAAGGGATTCATGTCGGGGTGGAAAAATGTCAGGTTAGATACGTGTCGGGGTAGTTACATGTCGGGGTAGACACATGTTGGGGTGGATACATGGCGGGTTAGATACGTGTCGGGGTAGATACATGCTGGGGTAGCTACATGTGAGTGTTTTTCAATGCTGTCCAAGTACTTGAAGGGAACACATCATAACCAGTTCTGGGATTTTGTCATAAATGTTTCGCTGTGTGGACATAGCCTTACAGGTGTTGTGAAGCTAGTCATCCCATAATTAGCAGGGAACACTGTATAATAATATTATTATTATTATTATTATTATTACTATTATTATCTTTTATTGATACGGTGGTATCAATAAAAGGTCTGCAGCGCCACTCATAAGATTTACAGTAGTATATAATACTATAGTAGTATATAATACCTAGACAGCAACAATCCATAGTACATTACATAATTCCGAAAAAAAATGAAATAATACAAAGAGCAGACATCTACTAATTAACAAATTACACACAGATAACTTGGTAATGTAGATTAGGTTAATTACAGGACAGTGAGTGCGAGTGATGGTTATGTCCAATATGAAGTTGGCCTGGGCTAAGGAAGCAGCCTAGAGGTACAGAGGGTGATGGAAGAGTAGAAGGAGAACACAAGGTGAGACGGACCTACCCCTAAGAGCTTATATTCTAAAGGGACGGGGAAGACACAAACATGGTGGCACCAAGTGGGGGAGTGGAGGTGATCACGGAGGACATATGTGGAGGACTGATTATATGTTTTAGAATTACAATTATTACAGCATCAAGATCAGTCACCAAGCACTGTATCTGTAAAGCACAATAAGATCACCCATCCCTGTACTGTGATCAGCGCCGGTGCTAGGGTCCTTGGCGCCCTAGGCACAGTTTGAAAATCGCCGCCCCCCCCCCTTTAAAAATCGCCGCTGCGCTTCCCTCCCCATGTCTTTCTTTAACTTACCTGCATGAAGCTGCTCCTCTCTGCTCTGTCTTCTCCCCTCCACTCACAGACACTGTCGGGCCGTGATGATGACATCATCACAGCCTGTCACTGTCAGTGAGCGGAGGGGAGAAGACAGAGCAGAGAGGAGCAGCTTCATGCAGGTAAGATTCATAGCCCCTTCCCTCCTCTCCTCCCCGTGGATTTCACTTTTTTTTTTAGGTCGAGGCGCCCTGCAGAGCCCGGCGCCCTAGGCAATTGCCTAACCTTGCCTAATGGGAGCGCCGGGCCTGACTGTGATTAGATATTCTACTCTGTCTGTGAATTCCCCACAAACTCAAGGCCACTCCTGACCTATCCTCCAGTGATGCAGCTGTACGGACATTGATTTAGTCATGATAAACATCTCCACTTATAGTTGTGTATGTCTACAAGAAAGGAAAAGTGAAAGTAAGCACAGGGGAATTCCAGGCAGACTTCCAGACCGACACAAAGCTGTTCTGTCAGCCTTACTCCCTTATGTCATGTATGTCTAGTATGAGTTTTATTAAATTAAACTCAGCGGCAGAGAAGCCAGGTATCTCATGGGTGCCCCAGAATGCTGTGCGTGTGGATGTCCATAATGGATATAATGATTTGTAGGGGTAGAGCTAAGAAAAATACACGCTTAAATGGTTTTGCTGTTGCTTTATCTAAAATGCATTTATGAAACTCTGAGAAAAGCAAAAAAAAAAGCTATTCAAGTCAAAAACTCTACCACTAGCTATTACTGAACATGATATTATTGATTACTAAGTTAAAAATCTCACGTTATTAAACAATATTGTGTGTGTGTTTCACTGACAGAGCAAAGCACCATTGTTTAAGTTGAAGTTATTGTTTATTTCAATTACAGATGGGCGGGCTCAGTTCCCCGAGATCCGAATCCATCCGAATTTCGCCTATCAGAGTACCGAGCCGAGCGGGCTCGGTACTCTCCCGCCCATTCGGAATCTAAATCGAGGCAAAACGTCATTGTGACGTATTCGTATTTCTGAGCTCGGTTCTCGCGAGATTTGAAAAGCATAAATACCAGTCTCCACAGCAATCCATCGCTATTTCACAGAGGGAGAGAGCAGGGTTAGGTCACAGGCTGTATTAGAGCAGAGACAGAGCAATAATTGTACACCTTATTCTTTGTATTATTATTTCATTTCTAATCTTTTCAATTCTATTATTAATTCAAATTCTATTAGTAATTGTTAGAGCAGGAAGAGAGGAGGATAGAGGAGACTTATTTTTCAATTTTTTGCACTACTAGTGCTTTGGGGTGTCCCATAATCCCCAGTGTTTTACACTAATTTTTCTGGCTGCCAAAAAAAGTCATATTTGTCAGCAGTATCTATCTAATACAATATTTTGCACTACAAGTGCTTTGGGGTGTCCCATATTCCCCAGTGTGAAACACTAATTTTTCTGGCTATCAAAAGTCATATTTATCAGCAGTATCTATAAAAATGTTTGCACTACAAGTGCTTTGGGCTCATTAAAATGGATTCAAAGCAGTCCACATATGAGCAGAATCAGCAAGCAAGTGCTGGCACCAGTCCTGATGGTAGTCTTCCCTGTACGTCATCTGGTAAAGCCTATGTAAAAGTACATAGTCTTTTTAAATCGGGGAAAAAAACACACCCCAAAAAAAATAAGTATATGTGTAGGGTGCAATCTACCCCCAAATAGCAAATAGGAAAGGGACTTGGGGCATTTCTATATCACGTACGGCCTTGAAAGGCTGCTGTTTTGGCAATTTCTCAATAAGGGTAGGGTGTCATACACAGACTGACCTCAAACTGGCTTTGTCCATTTCAATTAATATTGTACAGTCTATAACGGCTGAATTTTTTACTCTTTTCGACAAGTGGAGGGGGGCCTATAGAGAAAGAAACCAAACTGGCTTTGTCCATTTCTTTAGATATTTAACTATAAGTGTAGGGTGTAATATACACCCAAAGACGATGGCTGCATTGCCAATATGCATAGATGGAGAGGAAGACAATCTGGTTTGTGTGTAGAATTAATGACGGCCTACCAGGAATTAAACTGTTTTTTGAATAATTATATAGCTTTACAATTACATTACTTATCCAAGAAACAGGTGGAGCACTAAATTCGGTTATTTTATGCCATTTTATTTCCTTATTGTATTTTACCCTGTTGTGGGTGCACTTATATAAGAAAGTGGTCATTACATTTGGGGGGTCTATTTATTAAGACCCCTACATTATTAAGCTTTTTAATCTCTGCCTTCGCAGCAATGTAAAAGTGAGTACTTACAAAGGTCATGCATCTTCCGTAGCTTCTCATGCATCGCTGTCCAGCTCTAAGTGTAGGTCTGTCCCCTCCAAAACAGACACATTAAAAAATTGGAAGATTACTGAGGGAGAAGCACAGGCTCCCTGGTGAACACCGGGGTTCCGTTAGACTCCCCGCCTCCCTGTCTAGTGGTGTTGATATCAGTTAGTGGCATCCGCAAAAAGTCATTAACGTGACAACAGGAACTGTAATTTAAAGAATTTTACTTTTTTGGGTGTATTTTAATGAGTTAATGTAACACAGGCCAACTGGAAAGAGGAGAGAACAGTGTGACACGGGATTACAACAGCCTGGTACTGCTTGAATCTGACACATAGTCCAGGCTGAGAATTTTAGGTCCACGCAGTAGATGGTCTGTTCCTGGGTTCTATATGGAGATTGTAGTCACAGTTCTTTATGATGTCACAGATATTGGTTGATAAGGAAGTATTAAGTCACTTGGTTACAAGATGGAGTTCCTGACGACACATCTGAACGGTAATGACAACTTCTGTGTAATTATAAACATTAGATAAACTCCAAACACAATCCTGTAATAGCAAAATGATTGTGGACCTACTGCCTAGACTCAGTGGGGGTTTTATTATGTCAGCTGAGCCAATATTGTGAAATCAGCCCATTATATTCATTAGCAACTGGGGACAACAATAACAAATGAAGGTAGCGTGTAGGTGCCATAGACAGTGTAATGCTGTCTGTGACTGCATAACCAAGTGACAATTAGTGGATAATTAAATGAAGTCATAAGAGGAGGGATAATGCTAAGACATTAGTTATTTTAATATGAATGATTTGGTGAATTAGAACCCAGTGGGGCCAATTTATTAACATAGATAGATGACAGCTTTAAGCAACCAGTGAGTTCCTGAGATCTAGCATCTTATTGGTTGCCATGGGTTACAGCACATCCCAACTCCCACCGTGACAGCTCTTGGAATCCGGACAGACTGTGAAAGGGGAGTGGCCATGTCACGATGGTGCTGTGGACACACCCTGGGGGTGTTCCTAGGGCTTTTAAAGCACTAAGCCACCAGTCACCACCTGCCTTCCCCTCAATTGTCCCGCACATGTATATTATCACTTGAACTATTTTAATTTATTAAGTAAGCCCAGGATATGACTGATATGTCAATGTCTTGACCAAATAACCAAATGGAATGTAAATTTTAGAGGGTTTTCACGTTTGGAACCCCTCCATTTTCGAGGTGAATCAGTCCCATGTTGTTATATGTTCTGTGGCCCTCTGTTGGAGACTTGTGGTAATGCAGTGTCACTAAGCAAATTTGATAGGGAAATAAGTGGGAAATGTGAGAACAGAACAACATGTCCTTGGTGAAATGCGTGAGCCCCATGATCCCCAGACTCCAAATCATTGGCTCTGTCCAAGCTGACTGCTGTTTAACTCACAGAAAAAAACAGGATTACCATTTGTGGAGGATATAATATCCTATGCTTAAAGCTCTGTTTGCTATGGATATAATATGCAAAAAAAATGTTTGATATATGGGGTATTATTTAAGTCTGAAACTCCGCCCACTTCTATATCCCCTCCATGCAGGGAACTCGGTTTATGCTGCGTGCCCACTAGAGTAGGGTGCTTTCCATCGGGTCTATTTTATTAACTTAATTTAACCTCTTCACCTCCAATGCGGTCAGCAGTATCCAAACAGCCTCATGGCAATAGTCGGATACCAGAAGTGGGGTGAAGTGGTACCCTCTTGGTGCCTCCTTCTGTCGCTCCCCGCACCCTATGAGGTACTGCCTCCAGTAGGTTCTCTGTCACTGCAGCAGGTACTCATGACCCCAAGACCCGGAGCTGGAGTGCCATCAGGAGCTGGACTGCCAGACTATGCACTGGAGGCACAGCTTCCGTTAAGTGATGTCCCCTCTCCTGACTGAAAGCCCACAGTCTCTTACCTGGAAGCACACAAAGGGGAGCCAACAGTCGTGATCAGCCACCAAAAACCGGGGGCCTGCACAGAAGTGCAGTGTCTCCATTGTTAGAAGGGGGGGGCTTCTGTATACAGCAGCCCTTCACTAGGCATAGTCTGGACAGTGCCCATGTTTAGTGCTGAATCCAAAGGGGTGACAGTCATTCCTTACCTAGACGATATCTGCACACACATTAGAAAACCATGGGTGAATAATGAACAATCCAATCTAGTTCTCATCCAGAGACTTGTCTTCTGAATCTGCTGTTCAACGCCTCAAAGCATGGAGTGGTCTTGCCTCAAGACAAGATAATCTCGTTGTACAGACTAATAGTCTTTATCAGCCCTCAGATGGATCTGTTCATTTAGGCATGAAAAGCCCATGGACATGGTCTCAACCTTTTAGTTTGCACAGTCTCATTCTAGAGTGTTCCAGATCGAGCTTATACCGAAATGGAACTCATGTTCACTTGACCAACCATTTCATCAAACTGTCTCCAAAGATGCACCACTCGCTCCATTAGCAGCTCAGAGTAGACAACCTCAACAAGAGCTGTTCCTTTGCCATTTGGTTTTGGACAATTGGACCACAGATTCCAGTCTTTCATGCTGAGCGTTGTCACTCTTTAATGTAGGTTCAAGGCGATTGTATTGTGTTTACACTAACGATCAGTAAGCTTTGCGATTACTATTGGGAATGCCGCGAAACCCTGTTATTTTCGCTTCGAGTATACCTGCCATGTATACTCTGTGGTGTCTCTTTATCACCTGATCTTTGTTAGAACAGAACACCACTTCACACAAAGGTTTCTTTATATCCTGTTCACACCGAGAACAGAACCTTTGTTGTCAGGTCCTCTTTTTACCGTGCCCCGTCATACACACCTGAACCAAAGCGCTATCAATTTTCAACAGTTCCACGCTGCCCTCCCAATACTCGATCACGACCTTACCATGCAGTCGAATCGCACCGCTCAAAGATAACTATACCATCTCTGTCCGTCTTCCCATTGAGAACTGCTGTTGTGCGGACAGGATGCAGACTTACTATTTATCAGTAAACGTCTTGATTAGTATTAGGCGCACGTGCAAAACAAAACCTATATTCCATTACCAGTATACTTTTGTCTTTATGTATAACATTCACATACACACACAACCTTTTGTTTTCTGTACAGAAATTAAATTTCCCAAAACAATGGCACTATCTTTTCAGAGATTTTACCAAGTGATTACACTATGCATAGCTAACAGACTATGATCATGACTGTTTACACACGTGGCAACAATACCAGAAATACACATACTCAATGCAGGAAGTACACATACCCTATGCAATGCAATACCCTTTAAAACGCAAAACGACAATAAAAAGAAACATTTTTTCCTTCTTGTCCCTAGATTAAAATTAGCGTTCCTTCAGACTATGCAACAATGGACATTCGGTTTCTCAACACAGAATGGACAACAGGTTTTGAACACATTGCGTTCTTTCCCGTATGTGACGCGTCTTCCACCCTTTGGTGAGGAACCGAATTCCGTCAGCGTTGCATACCTTCCGGCAACTTAACCTCCAAACTCAGAGCCCCCAAATTATTAAAGTAATTCTATCGTTTTCAAATAAGCATTGCATAGGCGATTGTATTGTGTTTCCAACGCACAAAGTGATTTATTTTAAGCAGATGTAAATAGTCAACAGTTCAATACATTATTATATTATGATACAGTACAGTACAGCCAATACCAAAAGATAAATACATACCGCTGCAATCGCATGCGCTCGCTGCGCTCCCACGGGTCCCAATTGACAGTATATCTCTCTGGAATACTGTGGTCAAAGTAGACTGAGGCTAGTGGGGGTGCAGCTATGATTATATATACATTCAGTGTTACAGAGTGAACAATAGAGATGACGTGGCTTGCTTCTATAGGTCCACACTTCAGGTGGGTCCAGGGTAAACAGGTCATAGGCTAGTTCAAACTAAAGAATCCAAAGGTGGGGGTCATCTCTTCAGGGGATGGGCTCCTTTCTTCCCGCCACGACTCCAGTTACAACTAGTCCATTAGCATTTTATAGTCAGCATCATATTAAAGGTTTATTCCCTAACAACAATAACTTGAGTATGCAATGTGCTATCTCTTCGCCGAATGAACCGGACTGCTGCTGATGAATAGGGGTTTAATATGATACTAGACATGACACCTATATTTCCTATAACCTGAACCTTAAATAACACTGAAGTGTACATATAATCATAGCATATAAACTAATAATAAACTAAATACTATCTGCTCATAAATTACTGTGTAACGGAACCAATAGGAATATGAAGTATATAAATAACTAAATGTTGTAATGCGAGTGTGTACGTGCGTATTTTGCCTTGCGATCGCCGTATGCCACGTGCAATCGACCAATAAAACAATATTAACCAATATACTTTCGCTCATCCAATTATACGACTTTGACAACACATTGTGATGCAAGGGGTGGAAATGCAATTTTTTCATGCTAGATATTATATACTTGGGGTGTCTGCATGTATGTACCTAAGTAGTAAATTAGCTACTTTAAATGTTCTGGGTACAAGCATCATACATCAATCGTTATTGAGTTGTAGCTGCCACAAAACTATACAGTATGTTGATGTTTCATAAGCAATAAAGTAATATTCCTTACACTCTGATCTGATTTTTCTTAAGTTACCCCTAAAATCCTCTTTATGTATTTAACACAGTCTTTGTCATCTTGTGGTGGACCAAAGTGATTGGGACATGGAGCAATGGAGCCCCTATCCACACACCTCATCCTGGCTCCCCTCTTTCTGACCACGAGTATAAGGATTTTGTGAAGCTCATCCAGCCCAAAGTCAAGAGGCTTTGTGAGATCCGACAAACGTTTGGGTGCAAGGACCCACGTGTCCAGCACTATGACTTGTATGAGAACCACGGACAAATTCCTACAGGTGAGTATGGATATTGCTTGTGGGCCATGAATCTCGTGTTTGTGCCTGTATAAAAACCAAATATGCATAATGGTAGATTGAAGTAGACCTGAGGAAGATGGGAGATGATGGAGTGTTGTTTGAGGCCCATTGGAGAGCTGTGTGTCCCCAAGGTGGAACTTAGGGTTTTTTGGTGGGTCAAGCATGGCACGTAAGAGTTTGTGCACAGGCTTAAGCTGAATACAAGCTTCAGGTATCGGATTCTGAGTAGGGCCCAAACTGCACGAGCAGGTCAGCCGGTCTGAGCCAATCGAGTATGATGATAGCCTGGTTCAAGTCTACATGCTCTGCGACAAAAAGGGGAATGTTGGTGACGGACTCAAAGTAGAGACAGAAGTTTCGAGAAGATGAGCTGCAGTTTGTATGGTTACTCAGAAAGGTACCTATTGGTAACCTCCATGCTCTGTTTATTCCCTAATATGAAAATATCTATAAAATGTGCTACAATAATAATTTTGTCTACGTTTTGCATCTATTTGGTGCATCTATAATATATATAATGCTCACTTAGTTTTTAATGTTGCAGGACCTGTGTGCACCGAGATGAATACATTCCCCAATTTCAGCTCGTTCTGTCAATTTGCGACATTCCGCTGCTCGAAGCATAAGTTCTACGTGAAGGTGAGACAATCCACTAATAGCGTTGTCAGTGTGATATTTGTGGACCGAACCAATATCATGATAATGGAACCTTTGACAGGACTGAGGACCTTTACTAGGCAGCCATTTTGTGGTTTGAGGCAGCCATCTTGAGAACAGAACCAATCTTCATGAGAATGCAGTCTATGCATTCACTGGGAGCCAGTGACATCTCTATAACTTTCTACTGTTGTAAATTATGAGTTATATTTTTACAAATATTGGTTGAGCCCACCAAATGTCTTCTTCACCTGTGGCTGGTACATGGAAACATTATGGTACATTCGAAAGAGGTTGACTAGCAGAATTGTCTTCGAGAAACCAAGACAAACAGGAAACCTCAAATACTTCCTGCCAGCCATTTCTGGTTTAGATCATTGACTCTAGGGAGTTGGCAAGAGAACGTAAAAGATGTTATCTAAAAAAAAAAAGAAAAATGGGGTAGACACTTGGATGTGAAGTTAAAAGATGAATTTGTTAGTGCTGGAAGGAGGTGGGTAGAAAGGTTTTCTCCTCCACACTACAGCCGTACTTCTCCTTCTGTCTCATTGTCCTCTCTCCTCTTTGTCCTGCAGAGGATTCCATGTTCAGATGTTTCTCAGCTGTCCAACGCAACACAATCTTTCACCTCGACAGGTAAAAACAAATACATTAATAGTCATACAACCGCCAGCATTCCCAAGTTATTTACAGCTACTGGGGCTTATTATTTTTTTTAAAAATATATATATATATTTTTTCTCAATTAAGTCTGTATTACCATTACCCCACACCCACCATCAGGGGGTGAGGATGGCTTTTTTTTTTTTTTACAGTCCAATTGCCCTAGGGAATACTGAACGTCCAGGGCTTGTTGACATTACGACAAAGGGACCGAACATTGCAAATTTCCGTGTCATAGTGTTACCAGCTCATCCAGTCATAGCTCGTGCTGGTAGCACTTTTCGGGGTGTGGGGGGGGACTCGCTTTTTAAAGAAAATAAAAACAAAAAATAACAATTTATTAAATAAAACTTGTTGATAATGATGACAGACGTCCCTCTATCTGGTGATACGCTTAAAGTGTATCTTCCTCCAATATACGTATTGCATGTAGTATGTTGTGGCACGTAACTGCAGATTGTGTAACATGGTGCTTTAAATATAATTAGTCATTAGTAATTGCCTAAGTCGCGTCATTGATATTGGTCCAAGATGTAAGGTGATTTGAAATAATCCTATTGTTGTCTGCATCCCCAGCACACCCATCTGCACCTTTAACAAATGACAGTGCAACATCTTTACACCAGAGAATAGTTACCCCTGAAGGGACCACATCTGTCTCCCATATTATCCCCCAACGTAGTCATGGGGTGCCTGACCCGCTCCGCTCCCACATCGACAGGCTGCTCGTGCTTAGCTTCGTTGTCTCCGGGCAGGAGCCAATCCGCAGATTTCAGTATAACGGCTCAAAGAAAAATGTAGGCTCCAGACATCTGTCCAAAGCGGCCGACAGCCTCATCCACGAGGAGCAAATCAGGAAAACTTTGCAGGATGCTGTGGCTCTGCTGAGGGTCCTGACCGAGCACAAAAAACATTCTGCAGTCCAGAAGGAGCAAGTCATTTCAGACCAGGAGAGTGGACCGGTTTCCATTTCCAAGTGGGCCAACAAAACAACGTCAGAATATGATACAGAAGAGGAGCAGGAGGACACAGCAGTGTCAGATTCTAAAAGAGGAGAGAAGCAGCACCTCACAGCAGTGTCAGATTATGATGAAGGAAAGTTGCCGGACAACGAAGCAATCACAGATTCTGATGCAGGACAGAGGCTGGAGGGGACGCCAGCGGCAGATGATGTCACAGGAAATTTGCTGGACAGCAACACAATATATGGATATGATCCAGAAGAGAAGTTGGACATCAGAGAGAAGTGAGGTTAAGAAACGGGACAGAATATGACTTCAAAAATAAACAAACATCTGGAAAGTAATCTCTGAAGTCTTTTATTCTTGATTTAAGACATAATACTATACAAGGGGATTTTGAAAATAGATTTAATACAGCACATTTAGTTTCCCTAGATGCCCTAGGAAAATAGATGTCCTTACAGTTCTTGGTGTAGCATTGACAATCTTCTCACCTCTCCTGCCTACTTCTCTTAGGCTGGGTACACACTACAGAAAATTTCTCCCAATGTGATATCATTAACGATTTTACCAATGACTGAAAGTCCCAATCAGAAGCCGATTCATGTGTACACACTATACACGTTTTACAAGATTTACCGTCAGATCTGTGCTCTTCATCTGTCATAACCGTCTGTTGAAAAGATTGTGACTCTGTAAACTCTGTGTAGTGTTATGAGCATCTAGTCGCTATCCAATAACAATTGTCCACTTCCAGTTATGTGGTTCCAAAGCACAATGTGATTTAATAGCAAAAAGTAGCAGCGTAACAATTCAAATAAAATAAGTACAGCCTTTACTTAGCAGGCGCCCTGGATCCAGTATACAGTCATTGAAGTCTGTGGTCAATGTGACTGACTACTGGTCCCAGAGCCCCTGCTTATATACAGTCAGTGATACAGTGAAAACAATACAGATGATTTGGCATGTTTCCATAGGTTCAGGCTTCAGGAAGGTCCAGGTAATACAGGTCATTGGCCAGTTCAAACGATGCCATCCAAGGGTGGGGGTCAGCTCTCCAGAAGATGCATACTAATCTTCTCGCCAAGAACTAGTTCAAACTGGTCTATTAGCATTACACACACAATACCATACATTATCATTTATTCCCTATAATCCATAACTAGCATACACAAGGTGCGATCCTTTCGGCGATTGAACCGGACGTCTAATGATAAATAGGGGATTAGAATGATACCAGATATGATATGTTTCCTGTGACCTGATCCTTAGATCTCACTAACGTGTATATAACATTATAATATTTCACCATAAACTCTGCTATATTTCAGTACAAATAACTATGGGGCATATTCAATTGTCGGCGAAAAAAACGCAGAAAATCTCGCGCTCCGCGCACTATTACCGTTATTACGGTAATAGTGCGCATAAAAACCGCTATTACTAGTTTTCTCTCTGGATTTCAGCTTGCAGCGAGCTGAGCCGCGAGCTGAAATCCAGCTTACTATTACCGTAATAACGGTAATAGTTTTAGCGCGGTAGGATATTCAAACAATTGAATATGCCCCTATGTGTTGCAACTACTTTTAATGTGAGCTAATTACAAGTGTATATGTTCGCGTATATAAGTGTTTGCACGTGTTGCGATTGATTACGCTCCTGCATGGCAGCACAGTGGCCTAGTGGTTAGCACGTCTGCCTCACAGCACTGGGGTCATGAGTTCAATTCCCGACCATGGCCTTATCTGTGTGGAGTTTGTATGTTCTCCCTGTGTTTGCGTGGGTTTCCTCCGGGTGCTCCGGTTTCCTCCCACACTCCAAAAACATACTGGTAGGTTAATTGGCTGCAATAAAAAAAAAAAAAAATTGACCCTTGTCTCTCCCTCTCTGTCTGTCTGTGTGAGTGTGTGTCTATAGTAGGGAATTTAGACTGTAAGCCCCAATGGGGCAGGGACTGATGTGAATGAGTTCTCTGTACAGCGCTGCGGAATTAGTGGCGCTATATAAATAAATGATGATGATGATGATGATGATGATTTGCATAATTTCAGACATATACAATCGGATTGATAGATATTAATTTGAAATGACCATATCCAATTATCTGACATCGACAGGAGATCTATGGACACTGCTGGTTGTGAGTGCATACACACTGTAGAATTGGAATGACATTGTTCCATCGTTCATAGTGATTTTTAGTTTGGTTGTAAAATCAAATCAAACAATACAATGTGCTTTGGTACGATATGATCGTGGAAGCGTACAGACTAATGCAATATTGGACCTAACAGTCATTTATCATGTGATTGGCCTGATAAACGGGTGAAAAACCTGTAGTGTGTACCTAGGTTTATTGTTACAGCACTTCTGTATGATGGACTGCAGGAGGCAGCAGGAGGATCTCCCAAAGTGGGGGGGGGAGGCCGGTACTAAAATTTGGCAAGTATGTTTAGAAATAAAACAAGGTTCAGAGATTAACTTCAATGACATACTTCAGAAAGCGTAGATGTGAACATATACAGTATATGCCCACAAATGTTTTGCATTATGTTTGGATTCCACAAATGGACTTATAGGACCTGATTCATTACTGATCTTATCTTGTGCATAAGTTGCTATGAGTATTTTAAGAACAAATGGGGAGATAAGAAATTTGCAATTCAACAAGGAACGGAAGTTCAAAGACACGCCCATCTTAAGTCTTTTAAGCAATGGAAAATAAGATGGAATGGATCTTAAGCAGTCAGTCCATCTTAAGATCCTCATCTTAAGATCCCCTTCTTAAGATCCACTTCTTAAGATCCACTTCTTATTTAAAAATAAGACGGTATTACATAATGGCAGATGTGGGAGGTATGAAGAGTTTGTTTACAAATGTTAAAACACAATCACTTCTGTGTATATTGTATGGTGGCTAAGGGGTTAGCACTTCTGCCTCACAGCACTGGGGTCATGAGTTCAATTCCGGACCATGGTCTTATCTGTTAGGAGTTTGTATGTTCTCCCCGTGTTTGCATGGGTTTCCTCCAACACTCCAAAAAACATACTGGTAGGTTAATTGGCTGCTAACAAATTGATCCTAGTCTGTGTGTGTGTTAGGAAATTTATACTGTAAGCCCCATTGGGGCAGGGACTGATATGAGTGAGTTCTCTATACAATACCTTTGACATGAAAGATCGTATAATGTGTTTGAGCTGAACTGAGCGCATGTGGATGCAAAGGCATCTAATTTGCTAGCATAAATAAACATGCATATTAAATATATATAATATTAAATTTAATATATGCTAAAAATTTGTGTCCTAACCGTTACAAAACGAGTCAGGAATCAAACTCATGACTCCATTGTTGGAAGGTGGATTGGTTAAGCACTAAGGCAACGCTCATTTAGAAAAAAAACAATACATTCTATAGACTGAAATGAGTCAGGAATCGAACTCATGATTCCATTGTTGGAAGGTGGATTGGTTAAGCACTAAGGCAACGCTCATTTAGAAAAAAAAACAATACATTCTATAGACTGAAATGAGTCAGGAATCGAACTCATGACTCCATTGTTGGAAGGTGGATTGGTTAAGCACTAAGGCAACACTCATTTATAAAAAAAAAAAATACATTCTATAGACTAAAATGAGTCAGGAATCGAGCTCATGACTCCATTGTTGGAAGGTGGAATGGTTAATCACTAAGGCAATATTTATTTAGACAAATAAGTACATTCTATAGACTACACTACAAAATGAGTCAGAAATGAAACTCATGACTCTATTGTTGGAAGGTGGATTGGTTAACCACCAAGGCAATGTACATTTAGAAAAATAAATACATTCTATATACTAGATCGAGAAACTCAACAATACAGCATGTGTGCAACAGATGTAAGAGCAAGATAATAGTACTTCAGGAGAAAAAAACAACACAACACAGCCACTCTTCCTTATTACCCAAAAATATATGCTAGTTAAGATCTGCACTGGTATCTTAGTGGTTAGCACTTCTGTCTCACAACACTGGCGTCATGAGTTTGAATACCAAGCATGGCTGTAGCATCTGTGTGCAGCTTGTGGGCCTTATTCATTAATGAAAGAAACACAAGAGGAACTTTGCCCAAAACTGCCTACGTTTTTTTTGGCAAGAGCTAGTATTTGGATAGTGTTTAGCTAATAAGGAAAGTAATGGTTTGTTTTCATGTAACACTTGATAGCTTGATTTTTACTATGTTGTTCCAACGTGATCTACTACGCACTCTACCACAATGATAAATCTGTCCTCATATTTTAGATGTATCGCCCCCTCAAGTGCAACTTTATAAGGGCAAGGAGCATCTGTAATTCTTAATGTTTTTGGATCCAAAATGAATCTGGCCCACAGGGCACATTCATCCACATTATCTGCATGCTGCCATCTATTACTACGAATGTCCTTAGACTTTTGCGGGGGAGGGGACATGCTTCTTTGAGGTTATTGCAAATATTGACTGCAAAACTTTCATTTTTTATTCATCTACCGCATGTATGTTATGTATTCAGCCTTCCTACAAATCACTGCAGACTACACCCCAGCAGCACAGTGGGTTAGTGGTTGGCACTTCTGCCTCACAGCGCTGGGGTCATGAGGTCTGGAGATTGGGCCTCCGTCAGTACTGATACTAAATGAAATGTTAACCAAAAATAAAAAAATTTAAAAAATAGGCCCAAAAGCATGTTGCACTGGAGGGGGGAATTACATTTGTAATCTGGAGACAGATTAAGATTTGGGGTAGGGCATGTCCTTTGGTAAAATATTACAAATTGCTCCAAAAAGAACAAGTATGTGGATTACACTATTTTACGCCATTAATAGAGGACTCACTTCTCTCAATCTGCTGCTGTAGCCCCTGCAGAAACTGAGGCTGCCGCCACCGCCGCAGATCACTCCACTGCCTCTGCAGTTGGACGATGGAGCGCCTGAGGTGAAATCGACTCCAAATGTAGTGAAGTACCCGCTGGTATGCCCGCAAGTTTATCTCATTGGAGATATACCTGCCTGCGGGCATACTGTCCATTCCCTAGGGAGGAACCACAGCTCACGCCAAGCAAACGTACTTGCCCTCATTTTGTCTCTGGATTCTGCTCTGTGATTGGTTCTCTGAGCACATGTGGGCGAGCTCACGTCACTCGCGGATCTTTTCTACAACTGTGTGCAAAATGTCTGCCTGTCATTCACTCATCGTATCTGTCAAAGTCGTATAATTGGATGAAAGAAAGTATATTGATTAATATTGTTTTACCGTGCGATTGCGATCAGTACGCCACGTGTTATGTGTCATGGCGCAAATCGCACAATAAAGCATGCACGCATACACTCGCACTTTCACATTCATTTCTATATTTCATATTTATAATGGTTCCATTCCACAGTCGCTTATGAGCAGCTGTTATTTGGTTTATAGTTATATATTATAAGGTTATATGTACACTTTAGTAATATTTAAAGTTCAGGTCATGGGAAGCATGTCATGTTTGGTATCATTCTAATCCCCTATTTAACCGCAGTTGTCCAGTTCATTCACCGAAAGGATTGCATATTACGTGCGCTAGTTATCGCTGATAGGGAATAAATGATTAGAATGATATTGTCAGTGTAATGCTAATAGACCAGTTTGAACCAGTTCTTGGCGGGAAAACGAAGTATGCATCATCTGGAGAGCAGACCCCCACCCTTGGAATGATGACCCCCCACCCTTGGAGGGGGTTGTTTGAACTGGCCAATGACCTGCATTGCACTGGACCCTCCTGAAGCCTGAACCTATGGAAGCAAGCCAACTCATCTGTATTATTTTCACTGTATCACCGTGGACACACTATTTAAACAGAGACATGTCTGCATTGCTCTTGAAAAAGTTCTAAATGAGAACGAAACGCTTTGAGCTGATCTATAGGGGTTTATCACAAATTGAATTGCCTTTTCATATAGAGGTTATAGCAATCGCTATTTGTATCTTAATGTTTTATTTATTTTTTTCAAATTCTTTTTATTGACAACATCGTTGAGAAATTAACAGAGATATTCAACAGGAGTCCAGCAGCAATAATACATAGATAGGTATGAGGCATAGATCGTACTGAAGAGCGACATATGAAGCCATCAATGACCATGTCCCGATGGCGCCCGTACAGTGTGAAGTTTGCTGTACGCTGGATATAAACAGCAGTGATCTTCTGCAATAACATTTTGAACAATAATGGAAGGGGGTTGTAGGAGGAGAGAGAAGGATAGTGGGGGGCAGTATAATATGGCGTGGGATGGGGGAAGACTGGGGGGAATGAGAGAAAAGTGAAGATTCACACGATGAGAGGTATAGTCGGTATTCAGTGGTAGTCTAAGCTGGGGAGTCAGTTACCGGTACAAAATTAGTTTAGAATGGGAGTAGAGGTTGATTATGGTATTAGGTCCATGGGTACCAGATTTTTATGTAAGGATACGGAGGAGCCGCTCAGGATGCTGGTGATGTGCTCCATCTGATAGGTTGTGCCATACCAGGGCTAATATTTTATTTTTATTTGCATTTTTTAATCAGTTTAAGCCTTGCATGGCTGTGCCTGTTTACAGTCTGACACACTGAGCGGCGTTCCATGTGTTGCTTCAATCAATCCAACATGTAAGTGATGATGGATATGCGTGCAATTGTAATAAAAGTTAATTTGATCTTAATACTGCTCTATCCTGTCTACTGTTCATTACACGGGAGAGGCAGTATTGCCATAAAAGGATGAACAAGTGGTTATCTTGGGAGAGAATGTAAATACTCATGATTGGTTTATCAGCTAAAAGTAGAGTCAGCCCTTCACGACCGTGTGGCTACAAGCACACACCAGCCTGTTTAATTGTAAGTGGATATTTGCTTTTCTATCTATGATAATTGTCACAAAGTTATATTGGATTTAATTATTATTTGCTTGGTTACCCCACGGAACATCTCTGAATTACTTAACAACAATACTGAGGACATCTATGTTCACATATAGACATCTACGAAGATCTACATGTGATTTTGGGAATATACAACCAAGTTAAGAACTGATACAAGACTCAGTCTACATCAAACAGTCAGAGTTTTCTCCATGCTCAGGTTATAAAGGACATATAAGCAACTGTTTAATCCGATCACCCTATGTTGAATTTCAAAACACATTAATGTTTTAATGAGTTGCAATTCATGATTTGCAATCAATGTCATTAATACGGTATAGTCTATTGTCATGTACCTTACGCTGTCTACCATATACTCCTAATTTTGAGCGCTGCTGGTTGATGAGTGTGCAAATATATATTTTGGAGATTTGGATATCGCTAAGCAGCTCTTAGGGATATCAGAATAACAATCAGATTGTTTACGCTGACTGACCATTTTTTTTATATAGTATGCATGTTACGTACACTCATATGGTAAATATACATCCTGCCCTATTAGAGACTACAAACCTCACTGCACAATAAATCCACGGTTTGAGTAGAAGACCTGTAGCCTGGTGGTCATAAGTGGTACTGCAGTCTTTTGCTTGAAAATGTGCCATTATTTCTTGGCTTCTGGGAAATCCAAACCTCTGTAACCCCCTCTTTTAGAGGAGCTGTGCCCTCCGCCCCCGTGCACCCTATTTGCCGTAGAGAGAGAGAGACTCCAAGCTTCCTCCCAATCAACTGCGATCCCCGGCTCCGTGTCCTAGCTGTCCATCAGTGAGAAGTCCTGCTTTGGAGCAGGGGGCCGGTGTGGACGGGAACAGAGTGTTGCTCGGTTTGCTATACTGAGTGTACTTCCCGCTGTCTCTGTCCCAGGCAAAAAAGGAGGATAGAAGTCATTTTATATATTTCCTGTACAGGCTTTTTATAGACCCATCGTCATCATCACCATTTATTTATATAGCACCACTAATTCCGCAGCGCTGTAAATAGAACTCACTCACATCAGTCCCTGCCCCATTGGAGCTTACAGTCTAAACTCCCTAACATATACACACAGACAGACAGAGACTAGGGTCAATTTTGATAGCAGCCAATTAACCTACCAGTATGTTTTTGGATTGTGGGAGGAAACCAGAGCACCCGGAGGAAACCCACGCAAACACGGGGGGAACATACAAACTCCTCACAGATAAGGCCATGGACGGGAATCAAACTCATGACCCCAGTGCTATGAGGCAGAAGTGCTAACCACTGAGCCACCACGCTGCCCATGATAAAAACGACAGGTCCTCATTAAACAAACCAGTGTTAAGCAGACCGTGCATACATTATATAAAACACAATCTCAATTCACTTGAAGTTGTCAATACCTGAAACATAAATACTCTCATTTGTTAACATCATAGATTACGTACGTAATATTGACTACACGCACAGAATTTATTCATGTGGGAACAAATAATCTGTTTCCCCAACAAGGTCTACAGCGTGCTAGGTTCTAATCAGTACCAAATAATCATTATTCCACAGTTCAAACCATTGACAGCAGATGATGGAAGATCCATAATACAGTATGACTTAAATATATTAAGGAAAAAGAGCATGTTGCTTAAATAAAATAAACTTGTAAACCTTAAAAGGGGCCTTCACACATGATGTTTTGTAGTTTACATATTTATTAATTATTTTGCTTGTTTCTAACCTATCTACTTGTGAGTTGGATATCTTGGCTAACATAAATTCAGATAGAAATGATAGTCGATAATAATAATAATAATACTAGCCTGAGTGCTCACGTAGTCCCCACCCCTGTCCTTTATACTCAGCTATGATTTAGCTCTATATAGTGACCTTTTCCGTGCCCACTTATGAGATGTCATGCCTGTGAGCAAAGTTGAGGGTATTCCTACCTATGTGTAGACAGGCAGGACCTGCATGTGCAGAGGTCACCTTTAGGGGGCACTGTAAGGAGGTGGTGGCACAGGACACCTTCGCTTATTAACTGTTCACCAGTTGGTAGGATATCTTCTCTTGTGGACCTGAAATATTCCTGTTATTTTTCAATTCTGGTCAAGTAAAGGAGAAATCCACCTCTATGGACTTTATGAACCAAAAGAATTTGGGTAGATATTATTATTATTATCATTTATTTGTTAGGCGCCACAAGGTATCCGCAGCGCCGCACACAGTACTAACAGTAGACTATACAGGGTGAAACCATACAGAACAATGAACAAAAAGTACCAATACTCCAGAAACTCTGGCCAGTCATATTCAGTAAAGATGGAGTGGAAGAACAGGTATGGAGACAGGAGGGGAGGGGGCCCTGCTCATACGAGCTTACATCCTAAGGGAGGGTAAACAGACCAGGCACAAGAGGAGCCAGTTGAGGCAAGAGGAGAGAAGGGAGGACGAGCAATGGGAGGAGATGGGGGTTAAGTAGATGGTTGGTAGGCTTTGAGGAAGAGGTGAGTTTTGAGTGCACGTTTGAAGGAGCACAGAGTAGGAGAGAGACGTATGGAACGAGGGAGGTCGTTCCAGAGAAGGGGGGCTGCACGGGAAAAGTCTTGGATTCTGGAGTGGGAAGAGGTGATAAGAGTGGAGGAGAGGCGGCGGTCGTTGGCCGAGCGCAGGGAGCGGGCAGGAGTGTGAATGGAGAGGAGGTTAGAGATATAAGGGGCAGTAGAGTTGGAGAGAGCCTTGTAAGCGGTGGTGAGGAGTTTGAAAAGGATTCTGTAGGGGAAGGGGAGCCAGTGTAAGGCAAGGCAGAGAGGGGAGGCAGAGGAAGAGCGGCGTGAGAGGAAGATGAGTCTTGCGGCCGCATTGAGTATAGAGCGGAGGGGGGAGAGACGGGAGTGGGGGAGGCAAGTGAGGAGGAGACTCTCTAGTGCAGGGTTGACCAACCCGCGGCCCGCGGGCCGCATGCGGCCCAGCATGCCTGTAAATGTGGCCCAGAAGGAGTTTTGGTTGTGGCAAGGGGGCAGCACTGTTAATGGAAAAAAAAAATCCTGCAAAAAAAAGAAAAGAAAATACTTACCTTGCGGTCACGTCAGCTGGTACTCCGGCTCCCTCCCTTGTCTCCTCCTCCGTGCGGTGCTCGCAGTGAATGTCGGGCGTGATGTCATCACGCCCAACATCCATTGCGGAGCGCTGCACAGAGGAGTCACCCGCGCGAGAAGAACAATCAGCAGCACAGAATTGGAGAAAAGAAGAGAAGAGGACAGGAGAACAAGCTGATTAAAAGGTAAGTTAAGGGGGATTTTTTTTATTATTTCAAGGGACGCTGACCAGTGAATAAAAGTCACCTGGTCCTGGAGCATCATGGCCCTTGTCTCCCTGTTACATACTTCTACTTGTAATACTAATGGGGCATTATTTATTATTCTCTTTGGCTCATTATAAGTTGTTATCCCTTAACTAACATAGTGGTGTAATTAGCAAAACAGGTCACAATTTGGGGTCACAGTGATGTATATGTCAGGTACCGCAGGCCTTGTCAGGGCACCCCTTATATACAATGCCTGGCTTAAATGCACTTTATTGATATTGCATCGATAATCCAAAAAGTGATTATAGTATAATAACTAGAGAGGATTTTTTGAACAGGGCGATTAAAAGGTAAGTATAGGGGGATTTGAAAAAAAAAGTGATATATATATATATATACAAGTTAACCCGTGCATGATACTCATGCATTCTAGTCAAATCAAGCTGTTAAAAAGGTTCTTGTCATGCATTTGGGCCATAGCCCAGGCCTCCTCAGGGGAAGAGCGTTACTTCCCGACGTAAGCACCCTTTTTTAACGTGGTTTTGTCCACATGTCACCACCTCATCATTCTTCTCCATCACCTCATCCTTCATTTTCATCGCCACATCTATCCAGATGTCTATCTAGACACAGGGATCTCTCTCAGCGGTCCTGAGTATCACACTCCTCTCACTCTGTCACCCCTGGCAACCACCAACCACTCCCCACTGTCACCCCCGGCAACCACCAACCACTCCCAACTGTCACTTCTCCTTCAAGAAATATATATATATTTTTTAAATCTTTATAAACACTTTTAACAATTAACAAATTAAATTAACAAATTAAAAACATCTTAGTATACCAAATTTCAGCCCTTTCTGAATTTTTTTTTCCACACACACTAAGAATTTAGTAGGTCAGTGTATAACTCCGCCCAGCAGGTGGCGCTGCAGCTTGGTTTTATTTTTTCCACACACAGACAGACTAACACACGCCACTAAGCATTTATATTATAGATATATATATATATATATATATATATATATATATATATATATATATATATCACTTTTTTTCTCATATATATATGTTAACTATGTTTTCTATGTTTTTTTGGATGATCAGCTATCGTTATTGTTAGTGTATCTTATGTGCGGCCCAAACCAACTCGTCGTCTTCCAGTGTGACCCAGGGAAGCTAAAAGGTTGGACACCCCTGCTCTAGTGTATCTAAACAGCGGTTAGCCATTAGATATGAGTTATATTTGCAAAATAGTATATTTAAAAATAGGTTTAGTGTGCCTTTAACCTCAAATGAAAAGAAAGACCACAAAGGTGGACGTATCCTTTAATAAAATAGCATGGTCAGAAATGCTGAAACGGCTTGAAAAGTGTGTTTAAATATAAATTATTTTCAATAACAGATACAACCAGTAGGTGGCACCAAAACTGAATCTATATCAAAATTCTCAACTGTCTTATTCTGATATGAGGGCGTTTACGGGAAATGATCACCTTTACAGCAAACATCAGGCAGATATCTTGTTTTTCTATGTCCCGTTAATCTTTTTAGATTTCAGTACAACATCAGGGGGTATATTTACTAAACTGCGGGTTTGAAAAAGTGGAGGTGTTGCCTATAGCAACCAATCAGATTCTAGTTATCATTTATTTAGTACATTCTACAAAATGACAGCTAGATTCCGATTGGTTGCTATAGGCAACATCTCCACTTTTTCAAACCCACAATTTTGTAAATATCCCCCCAAGTGTTAATTAAACTCAGTTTCGGTCTGAAAATTACGGAGAACCGCCACCAATCTCTGATTCACTAATAAATGCCAGATAGGGTGTAGTTGTTCCCAGTTAGCCAGTCCCTGACCCCAAGGTGATAGTCGACTCCTGAAATCCCCTTCATTCTGTAGCTGACAGCTTAGGTTGTCTGTCTAGGTATTTCTGTAACTTTTTGACTGTTCTGAAAAGAGACATTTGATGTTATCTGGTATCCCAGGTCATCCACACCCCACCCCTAAGTAAATCATTCTAGATACAACGCTGGTGACTCAATGATTTGCAAAATCCCGGTCTGTTCTCCAATCATGTACCGTCATGTTCAGCAATTTGTCACCTCACATTAACACAGTACTTTCCTTTTTGAAGGTCATTTTCCCATTGTTTACATTTTGGGCTGACTTGATCACATTTCACTGAGTTTAACAGCATTCTATTCAGTGTATCAGTATTTATATATGTATCTCTCTCTCTCGCCCTTTAGGGAGATGATGTCTGTCACATTTACTTATGGTACATTCATGTGTATATGTATAAGACTGATAACATATGGGCAATGTCTGAGTTGTTTGTGTATTTATTATTGTGATTAATGCATAAATTGGCATTATATATTACAGTGGTGGTTTGACCAGTTAGTTATGACCCTACTATAGTTTTTCAATTATTTCATGTCATGTTGACATTGGCTGGCCAGGGACAGTTTATAATTTCACTACCAACACATTGATAGGGTCCAGCTTCGTATATAAAGTTCAATGGCGTAGCTGCCAACTTTGCAGGTCCTTGAATCAGGACATATGGTGAAAGGGGCGTAGGAATGTCACAATGGGGGGTGTGACCAATCACCTGGGGGCGTGTCAGACACTAGTGAACGGGACATACCTCACAAATTTCCAAAGGTGCCTGCAGTTGGGACACCAGGACAGAGCCCTCAAATCAGGACTAACACACCTCCCCAACATGAAAGTCCCTGGAAGAGGGACTGGGGGCGTGGTCAGTGGTGGGAGTCAGCCGGTTCGCCAGAACTGAAACCTAATTTTAAGGTGAGTTCGGCGAACCAGTTGCTCCAGAGTCCACCCTATTCATTGGTGGGGTGAGCAGGGTACTTAGAGAAAAAAAAAAAGATACCTGTTCGCGGCGTCGGCTTTCCTCCTCCCTGCTCTGTCCGCACTGAATGTTGCGTGTGACGTCATCACGTCCAACATTCATGAGGAGCGGTGCAGAGACGAGCCAGCAAGCAAGAAGACAGAAGAAGAGAAGAAAAGAGAAGAAAAGAAAAGAGAAGAAAGAAGCCGATAGAAAAGGTAAGTGAAGGAACGGAAGCAAGGGTATCCACACTCATTACATCCTCCCATTGCCGGTTACAGGACTTTTTCCGGGCTGCATCTACTCTATGGAATTCTCTCCCTCGCACAATAAGACTTTCCTCTAGTCTACAAGCTTTCAAGCATTCTCTGAAAACCCACCTCTTCAGACAAGCTTATAATATTCCTCAACCACCCTCTTAACCTCACTACACTACCCTATTACCACCTGTTATACAACTACCCCTTGACCAACATTGTTGTGTGACAGGATCATTTAGCTTATGAGTCACTTTTATCTTTGCAGTCTGGCTGGGACGACTGCAAATGTAGACTTAACCTCATGTGTCAAACTCCCATTGTCCAATAGATTGTAAGCTTGCGAGCAGGGCCTTCTCACCTCTTTGTCTGTTTTACCCAGTTTGTTTATTAGTTTACTATGTTTGTCCCCAATTGTAAAGCGCTACGGAATATGTTGGCGCTATATAAATAAATAATGATGATGATGAAGGGGGAGCAAAAGCAGCATGGCAGAGTGTGAGGGGGGGAGGCATAGGCACCATGGCAGAGTGTGAGGGGGGGAGGGGAAGCAGCAATGCACAGTGTGATGAAGAAGGGCATTACTGTGGTATAATGAACTGGGGGCACTAATGTTTGACATAACATGACTCATTACTATTATTATCTTGATATTAGCAGCTTAAAATAAGTAATAAATATTTTTTCATTAATATTTTAAAACTCTTTTTTATAACATAATCTAGTTTTGTGTACCTCTTTCATTGTTCTTATTTGAGTATTAAATGTATAAAAATATAAAACTACCTTTTGATATAACGTTTTGTATACTTAAAACAGTCATTAGGGCAGAAAACTGGTTGTTAATTTATTTGAATCCCACCACTGGGCGTGGTCACTTCACGATGGGGCGTGGTCACTTCACGATGGGGCGTGGTCACCTCACGATGGGGTGGTCACGCCCCTAGAGTGCTGCCTGGAGCTGTAAAGTGCTTTGCCATTAGAAATCTTCCTTCCTCCCAATGTTTCCACCCGTGGGACAAACATGTCACCGGGCAGAACAGCGGGACAGATCCCTAAAACCGGGACTGTCGCGCTGAAGTCAGGACGAGATATGCGCTAAAGTCGAGAAAATAGTGTTGGGGTATCGGGGATCACCGATAACTCGTTATCAATCACCTTCAATGTCATCAGCAGCAGCAGCTATTTATATAGCACCACTAATTCCGCAGCGCTGTACAGAGAACTCACTCACATCAGTCCCTGCCCCATTGGGGCTTACAGTCTAAATTCCCTAATATACACACACACACACACAAGGGTCAATTTGATAGCAGCCAATTAACCTACTAGTATGTTTTTGGGGTGTGGGAGGAAACCGGAGCACCCGGAGGACACCCACGCAAACACATAGAACATAGAAACTCCTCACAGATAAGTCCATGGTCGGGAATTGAACTCATGACCCCAGCGCTGTGAGTCAGAAGTGCTAACCCCAGTCGATATCAGTCGACTGGGGAACAGAAAAACACTCAACACCTGTATGATAAAATGCTGAACAGCTCTGATTCTGTTCCAATCTGAGACCGCTTCAGCATCTTTATTTATACATAAAAGTTTAGGGGTATAGATGCTTAACAACCAATTATAAGATAGTAGATTATGAAAGTAAGTCAATCAACAATTATATATATTGTAGTTTTCCATCAAGGTTCAAACAATTCATTCTTCTTTCTGCGTTATCTCTTTCCAGATTTTCTGCCAATATTCTTGTGCTGCCCCCAACTTTCAGTTCTTGGGTTTTATCTGTAAAGAACGGTTTGCATTGTTGCGTGTCCTTGGTCTGTTTCTGTTCGTGGGAACATCCTGCTATGTATTTTCACAACCTTAAATAATTCTTACAATATCTACTCAAATGTCCTTTTTAAGGTTATAACATAACATGTTAGTTTCTAAAGCTTAATACATGATAGTTGGCAGCACAGTGGCCTAGTGGTTAGCACTTCTGCCTCACAGCACTGGAGTCATGAATTCGATTCCAGACCATGGCCTTACCTGTGTGGAGATTATATGTTCTCCCTGTTCTTGCGTGGGTTTCCTCCGGGTGCTCCGGTTTCCTCCCACAATCCAAAAACATACTAATAGGTTAAATGGCTGCTAACAGAATTGACCCGTGTCTGTGTGTGTGCATGTTAGGGAATTTAGACTGTAAGCTCCAATGGGGCAGGGACTGATGTGAATGAGTTCTCTGTACAGTGCTGCGGAATTAGTGGTGCTATATAAATAACTGCTGATGATGATGATAGATATTAAATCAATAATCATACAATTTTACCCTTACAATAGGGAGGTATGTAGCTGCAGTATCGCGGCAACAAGTTAGGGGGATTTGCAAGGGACAGGTTAATGAAACACATTCTTATAGACTTATACAAACCATCATGGGAATTTCACAGACAGATTATACTTTGTTTAAAAAAATAAAAAATGTAATACTATAAAACAAACAAAATACCAATTGACTTGGTGCAAAATCACCAAAGTCACATTCAGTTATAGTTAACTATTAATAGTAAAAGAGGCAGACGATTATCGTCACCTAGATTGGTCAGTGGGGCAGGGATGCCGCTTATCAGCGATCCATGTGTGATAGAAGGAATCTTAATTATTATTGCTGAACAAACAGCGGGGGTGTGGCACGGCATTCAGACAATCTTGCAAGTTTTATGACAATCTATAACTATTGGGTATGTCCTTAAAACATGAAACTGGAACTAATTCTGAAAAATGCATATATTATAGCAGTGAGCAGACTGTATTGTCTCTTCTCAGCCCTTTTTTATTCTTGAAATTGCTCACTACCTGCTGCCATATTTTTGGGAAAATTCCTACCATATACTTAATAGCTGACTGCAATTTTACCAGTAATTTATTTTTCAGTTCCTTTATTTACCTCCATTGCCAGTTTACATTTCATATTTTATCATATAATAGTCATCCATAGAATCAGAAAACATTATTGAATTATTTTACACACACAGCACAATTGAAGTGATAACGTCCATCGATCCATCGTTCCATCGTTGAACGTCATTTTTAGTGTGGTTTACAAATCAAATGAACCGATATGATGGGCTGTGGAGCGATAATCATTCATCATTGGAGCGCACACACACTGATGGAATATTGGGCCAAACACTCGTTTATCGTGTGATTGGCTTGATAATCGGGTGTGTACCCAGCCTAAAGGAAGTGGTATTGTGAGGTCGCCCAATGCCTAGGAGATAAGAACAGATACTGAGAATTGGAAGAGAAGTGCTGTGTATTTGGTATTATCCACGGGTATTGATCATTGGGGGCAACAATTCCAAGGACAACCAGTTTGTTTTCTACATCAGAATAAGGGGCCTGATTCATTAATGATCTTAACTTAAGAAACTTCTTATTTCAGTCTCCTGGACAAAACCATGTTACATTGCAAGGGGTGCAAATTAGTATTCTGTTTTGCACATAAGTTAAATATTGACTGTTTTTTCATGTAGCACACAAATACTTGATAGCTTATTTGTACACTGAAATTTAAAGTTGATATTTTTTGTGCTACATGAAAAAACAGTCAGATTTAACTTATGTGCAAAACAGAATACTAATTTGCACCCCTTGCATTGTAACATGGTTTTGTCCAGGAGACTGAAATAAGAAGTTTCTCAAGTTAAGATACTTAATGAATCAGGTCCAAGATCAGTAAATTCAGGAATGTATTTTGTATTCATGTCTGTACCTAAAACCCATTAGTTTTAGGTGGAAGGTGGGTGGTTAACAAAAAAAAGGAAAGACGAATGAGAAAAGTAAACAAAATGAAGTATAACTATTTGTAAGCTGACCTGGTGTTGCCCTAAACATGTCCCTGCAGTTCTTATATAGAGAACACAACCCCTACTGCATTGTTACATTCTGAGTTACTGTAGTTGAATGTAACAATCTGTTCCGTGTAAACACCTTGTAATCTGTGTGGACCACTCCCTGCACAGGGCTGACACTAGGCTGGGACGGCTCAGAGAATATCACAGTACAAAGATCAAAGGTAAGAGAGACACTGAGAGGCTGCGGCAGGAAACTCCGGGCTGCAGGGCGACATGTATGTTACACACAAGTTCCACTTTCATAGGAAGACCCAGCGAGGTCTGGCAGACTGAGGACACACAGATGGTACACGTGTGTTGAACACATGTCACACACTGGATCCAGGCTGGTAGACACACAGGACCCTCCACTGGGATGAATGAGAGACCTTCAGTTGTATCATGACTACAGTGACAGCGGTAAGTACACAGCTCTGTCCACTCCTCATACCAGTCCTCTATGTCTGTTATTGACCTGACCTTGTGCTTATGTGTATGGTTCTTACCTGGGTTAGAAACCACTTGGAATTGTTTCTTGTTTGACAACTTTATATTGTGTTTCTTGTTTCTCTGCATTTTGTCCCTGGCGCCTCTATCACTTCACTGTGGTGGAACTATAAGTCCCAGCAGTACCTGTCACTCTTCCCCTCTTTGCATCTGAGCTTTCTCTATATCCCTGTTCTCACTACCAGAGCTAGGCAACCTCTATGCTCCAGAAACCTCAGCCTGCCCGGGCACTGTACACTGCCTCCTGTATCACTTCATCTGCATCAGTTCTAACATCTGTTCTGTCTCCGTTCACTATGCAGTAGAAAGGCAATCTGTGATTGGCCAACTTGGGTGGAATTCCAAGTCCCAAGGTATGTGAGCACCCTGGGACTTGTAGTTCTACCATATCTGGAAGAGCTATAGATGGCCTAAGCCTGCTCTTTGGTATGATATTTATGTTGTGTAGATTTTGTAGAAGGAAAGTTGTACTGAAGATTAAAATGTGAACTGCAGGAACTAGTCAAAAAAGTCTAAATATCTTCTTCTTGGTGTGTTTTATCCTTGCATATTAGCTATCAGTACAAACCTCCCGTCACTTTTCCTAATTGGGACAAAAGTAGTAAAATGGGACGTGGTCATAGGTCTATCAAACCGCTACCAGTGGTTCCCAAACTGTGCGCCACGGCGATCTCAAAGGGGTGCCGCAGCCAGGGCTGGTGGTAACAAGGCGGGGGACTACTTGGTCTTTATTTCGGCTTAGCGGTGCCTTGACAGAATTATGGAGACCCCAAGGGTGTCTCGAACTGAGAAAGTTTGGGATCCACTGTGCTAGGAAATCCCTAACATGTCCCTGAAAACATCCCCCCGTTTATAACATTGGCCAGTTGTGTTGGACCAGTTCCTATGCTTTTGTTGGTGTTTGCAGTCCTCAGTAGGCTCCGTACACACTGGCATTAAAATTATACATTACACGTGCATTTTTTAATGAAATTCATTGTACCAAATGAGACTGTAACTATGAACATTACGTGTGTTTACCTTGTGACGTGCTGCGTTACCTTAAATGCTTCTTCATCCATTTCACTCAACATGACAAGCACCAATGCTGTTAAAAACGTACATTAATCTCTACATGCATATCAAGCGCGTCTGCGATCGCAGCGCCACTTATAATGTGAATTTACTTTTAACGTGTTAAAAATAAATTTGAAATGCCAATGTGTACGTAGCCCAAATGTACTTATACTGTGTGTTAAGTAACGAAATCAATAAGGAATAAATGAAAGGTGGGTATTTAAAATTCAACATATTTGTTTTAGAGTCATAAACAGTCTCATGTTGTCCCCGTCATAGCGGGACAAAGACCCAACCTGTTCACCCAGGGGAGGAATTGGGCTTGCAAAAAAAAAAATGCAGTCCTTCTCCCCCATGACATTCACTGAGAATCGCGTCATTTTGCCAAGGGAATGGCGGGATGCGGGAGAAATGCCAGCGCTCCCGGGAGTCCGGGAGACTGACTCGAATTTCAGGAGTCTCCCGGACTTTCCAGGAGAGTTGGAAAGTATGCTCTCACATCTCTCTCCATCATGCACCTACTCAGTTTACACTCTCTTTCTCCCATTCTCTCCATCATCCTATTTCCCCCTCCTCTATTATTATTTCCTTCCACCACTTCCCTCCCTGCTTGTGTGCACACATAAACTGTTTTGTTTCCTTCAGCCGACATAAACAGAAATTAACCTCACACCCACAAATCTTCCTCACATGTCAGCTTTCTCATACCGCTCCATCTCATGGTCGCTGGTGACGTCTCATCTAATCCTGGGCCCCGTAAAATCTCCACTATCTGCTGACACCCCTCGCTCCACCCCAAAACTTTCCCTCCATTCACATATCTCCACTACCATCTCTGCCCTTCTCCTGTGCAAACTTGCCTCCGTTCATGATCTATTCATTTCTAAATACCTCAATCTTATAGAAACCTGGCTCACCTACTCTGACACTACATCCCCTGCAGCTCTCTCCTTTGGGGGACACTCCCAGTCCCACCGGAAACAAACAAGGTGGTGGAGTACAGTCATGGGCAAAAGTTTTGAGAATGACACAGGTATTGGTTTTCACAAAGTTTGCTGCTTCAGTGTTTTTAGACCTTTTTGTCAGATGTAGCTATGGGATACTGAAGTATAATTACAAGCATTTCATAAGTGGCAAAGGCTTTAATTGACAATTACATTAAGTTTATGCAAAGAGTCAATATTTGCAGTGTTGACCCTTCTTTTTGAAGACCTCTGCAATCCGCCCTGGCATGCTGTCAATCAACTTCTGGGCCACATACTGACTGATGGCCGCCCATTCTTGCCTAATCAATACCTGGAATTTGTCAGAATTTGTGGGTTTTTGTTTGTCCACCCGCCTCTTGAGGATTAATCACAAGTTCTCAATGGGATTAAGGTCTGGGGAGGTTCCTGGCTCTGGGCCCAAAATGTCGATGTTTTGATCCCGAGCCACTTAGTTATCACTTTTGCCTTATGACAAGGTGTCCATCATGCTGGAAAAGGCATTGTTCATCACCAAACTGTTCTTGGATGGTTGGGAGAAGTTGCTCTTGGAGGATGTTTTGGTACCATTCTTTATTCATGGCTGTGTTCTTAGGCAAAATTGTGATTGAGCCCACTCCCTTGGCTGAGAAGCAACCCCACACATGAATGGTCTCAGGATGCTTTACTGTTGGCATGATACAGGGCTGATGGTAGCGCTCACCTTTCCTTCTCTGGACAAGCGTCAGAGAAAATGACTTTACCCCAGTCCTCAGCAGTCCAATCTCTGTACCTTTTGCAGAATATTAGTCTGTCTCCGATGATTTTCTTGGAGAGAAGTGGCTTCTTTGGTGGCCTTCTTGACACCAGACCATCCTCCAAAAGTCTTTGCCTCACTGTGCGTGCAGATGCACTCTCACCTGCCTGCTGCCATTCCTGAGCAAGCTCTGCACTGGTGGTGCCTGATCCCACAGCTAAATCAACTTTAGGAGACGGTCCTGGCTCTTGCTGGATGTTCTTGGGCGCCCTGAAGCCTTCTTCACAACTATTGAACCTCTCTCCTTGAACTTTTTGATGATCCAATAAATGGTTGATTTAGGTGCAATCTTACTAGCAGTAATATCCTTGCCTGTGAAGCCCTTTTTTTGCAAAGCAATGATGACTGCACGTGTTTCCTTTCCGGTAACCATGGTTAACAGACGAAGAACAATGATTTCAAGCACCACCCCCTTTTAAAGTTTCCAGTCTGTCATTCTAACTCAATCAGCATGACAGAGTGATCTCCAGCCTTGTCCTCGTCAACACTCTCACCTGTGTTAACGAGATAATCACTGACCTGATGTCAACTGGTCCTTTTGTGGCAGGGCTGAAATGCAGTGGAAATGTTGTTTTTGGGATAAAGTTCATTGTCATGGCAAAGAGGGACTTTGAAATTAATTGCAATTGATCTGATCACTCTTCATGACATTCTGGAGTATATGCAAATTGCCATCATAAAAACTGAGGCAGCAGACTTTGTGAAAAGTAATATTTGTGCCATTCTCAAAACTTTTGTTAATGACTGTAGGTATTATACTTTCTCCAAGTCGTACCCTTTGAACCCTCACTCTCATTCTCTTCCATCGTCTATTTTATCCTCTCCACCTTTGCATATAGAGCCCAGCAGTCTTTAGCAGCCCTGTTTCCTTTCACTGATCTCTGGAAGCGAGTTGGAGAGAGGATCTGCAGTGCTATCAGAGTTTAGTGGAGGATAGAAGGACAGAGCTGCTATCAGACAATAATCCTAGAGGCTGTTGACGAACAGGAGACAGATGCACTCTAGGTTTCTGCCTCCCGCCCTTGGGCCCGAGCTCGCCTGTGGTATGCATTATTTTCTGTGTGGTTCCCTTCCAGGAAGGAAATTTTAAGAAAACTCCACATATAAACAAGAAAGTTAGAGCTGTCTATTTATACATGTGGTATTCTATAGTGACTGATATGAGTAGACCTTAGCTTTTGCTGATTGGAAGCTGTGTGGGTTGTTTCGTTAATGAGCCATACACACTGAAAGCAAAGCTAACTCTGGAAACTCTCTGCTGTAACGGTCTATTTAGACAAAAGCCGGCTGTATCATTCACTGCTGTTAACAAGACAACTCTTTTTATTGATGCTAGACTTTGACTGTGGTACAGATTTTCATAGAAATATGGTAGTGGGCAGTGAGTAACTTGTTTCCTTGAATGAACAGGCAGAGCAGTACACCCTTCCCTACAGTATATAGTAATAATATGTTACATCAGTCGTATGAACTGTCAGTGAAATCGCACTCTTTTATTTCTATTTTGTTCTTATCTAATAATCAGTATTGTGTAAGAACTTAAACACATGTTTCACCGCAAACCACAGGTTGTAACATGTCTTACTGTAAGCAGCCTATCTCTGTCTGCACCGCCGTAACTGATAGTCTTCCTGTGTGAATGCATTCTATATCCGAGTGACGGTTTACCAGCTGTCCACCTGCATTGTCGCTTTATATCTCAGCCAGGGGTTCACCTGTCAAAAACGAGAACTGTGTCAGCAAGATCTGAGCATAGAAGAATGAAGGGAATAAATGAAGCCAGTAGGACTCAAATCGGTCTTCAACAAACGCTCTGTTTAGTTCTACTGAAGCAGGAGCGGACGGACTGAGTTCTCTTTACCATGAGCTCACAGCTTCACTCAACCTATAATTCTCGTAACGTGCTGGAAAATGCAGCCAGAAAATGACTTCAGATCACCTCTGTGTGCAGTCATCCACAGGCCCCTGGGATCACATTTCATCATCATCATCATCATCATTTATTTATATAGCGCCACTAATTCCGCAGCGCTGTACAGAGAACTCATTCACATCAGTCACTGCCCCATTGGAGCTTACAGTCTAAATTCCCTAACACAGACACACACACACAGACAGACAGAGACAGACTTAGGTCAATTTTGATAGCAGCAAATTAACCTACTAATATGTTTTTGGAGTGTGGGAGGAAACCGGAGCACCCGGAGGAAACCCACGCAAACACAGGGAGAACATACAAACTCCACACAGATAAGGCCATGGTCGGGAATCAAACTCATGACCCCAGTGATGTGAGACAGAAGTGCTAACCACTAACCACCACCCCAGTGGTTACCACCACTGGGGTGGTGGTAACCAGCACTTGCAGGTCAGGGGGGCGGTGGGGGAGTCCATAAAAGACACCCATAAATAGGCATGAATATATAGCGCCAGCAGTGTCTGACCCTAAACTGGGAGGGGGTCATGGGAACCAACGGGGTCATAGACACCAATAGCTTCCAGCCACAAACCTGTTTACATATTTACTATGCAGCATGATACTTGACGCGGGTGACTAAGGGGCTTTGCTGAGCACGCCGCGTGTTGGCGCCATTAGAGTTTATACTACTCATTTACAGCTGTTTTTGGTAGCCTGTAAAGAGGCGAGAAGGTCACCATTGCAGCAGTTGTCTCAGAGAGCATAGGTTCAATCGTTCAAGTGTTCAAGCGCTGCGACGATTCCGCTCTCTTCCCAACCGTCACATGTCGATCGTCCCTGTAACTCATCAGAAACTGGCATCAACACACCATGTGGATGGAAATTGGCCACAGACTTGATTATCAGTATTACCAATTTATATATGAAATTATAATTATATGGACATATAATACATACATAATCTATATACGCTGCCCCTCCAGAGGTCACCAAACTCCATCATGCCCTTGGAGAAACCATATCAATATCACCGCACTCCCTTACCAACAAAGGGTTAATCCATATAGGGACCAGCGTCTACTTTCTAAAGGTTTTTTCCCAAACACTTCATTTCAAAACAAAGCAAAAAAGAGAACAAAAGTTTTCTGCAATAAAGTTTCCCCTACTGCCTCAAGATCTTCACACGACTCCCGCCTTACCCTTTTTGTATCCCTTCAAGGCCTGTCCCATTAGAAGTTCATTTAATTGGTCTTTTACTTCCCAAAATTTGAAATGAAAAGCTAGGGCTGGGGAATGGCCAGTGCAAGTCCCCTGGAGAACACGTCTCCTAGAAACCACAGCAGTAATCTCGGCCACTCCCAGGCATGAGAGTAACCACTGGGGGGTTGGACTTTCCCTAAAGGGAAAGTACCCAGTTCCTCCCCATACCCCAGAGCCATAAGGCCTGTTACGAGGATAAAGGTCTTCAGCCCACCTTCGCTGAAACTAGGGGGAAGTCCTTGACAGCCTCAACCCCAGGAGCCATAAGGCCCGTTACGAGGATAAAGGTCTTCAGCCCACCTTCGCTGAAACTAGGGGGGATCCTTGACATCTTCAACCCCAGGAGCCATAAAGTCCATTACGAGGATAAAGGTATTCAGCCCACCTTCGCCAAAACTGGGGGGGTCCTTGACATCCTCAATCCCAGGAGCCATAAAGCCTTTTATGAGGATAAAGGTCTTCAGTCCACCTTCGCAGAAACTATGGGGAGTCCTTGACATCCTCAACCCCAGGAGCCATAAGGCCTTTTAGGGGACAAGGGTTTACGGGCCCACTTCCACCACAAGGCTTATATGGGCCCGTTTCTCTCCAAGGTTCGCCAACGCTTCCCTAGGGGAACTGAATCAAAACAGGTGACTCCTAAGACAGATACAGACACTTTTCTCACCAACGACTGCACATTTTTGCATATTATTTTTAAGAAATGTTCATCCCACAATGCAATGCGGTTTCTATTTAGAATTCCAGGAAGTTCAGGTAATTTATCTCTTCTAAGTCTAAACAGTCATATCCTGCACAATGTGGTTTTTGTTGCCCCAGGTACAGTATTGTGCGTGTTTAATAACATAAATAGTATATTTCTGTCCGATTGTTTTGATTTAACGCACTTAAGTCTAGTGCAGACATTTCATTATGGAATTACTTGTATAAATACAGCTGTCATTGTATATTTGGATACATAAATAGTCGTTATTTATAACAATAATAATGAAATTGACCACTTGCTGCCCAGTCTCGTTATAACACACTTTTCGGAAATAAGAATATTTTAACGTGGACCCATGAGTTACAGTAAAGGTCATGCACACATCTGCAGCGGCGCAGCGACCTTCTATTTTCACAAAGGCGCCTCATGGTAAGTGGCCGTCACTGTGCGCCGCTGTCTTTAAAAGGAAATTTAACATATTTTTTATTCATGTCCAGTGGGTAATTTTCCAATCATTGTTATTCACTTTTAATGTGGTGAAATATGTTAAAGATGTTTGTTTCTTCCCCTACATCTATATGTGTGCTGCAGAATTCGGTCAACATGTAGCAAGTGATTCTGCAAAGCTGGTAGAATAGGATTTAATCCATAGTTGCTTACTCTCCCGGGATGATCCGGGAGACTCCAGAGTTTTTGAAAGTCGCCCTGGACTCCGGGGAGAGCAGGGCAACCTCCCGGTTCCTAACCAACTAAATAGTTCCTAACCACACCTGCTGTAATAGGTCAGAAAATGTGATGGTTGTTTAGGGGGCGGGGCCAAATGACGGGGCAATCTACCGGGCCCCGCCCCCACACTCCCTCCTTCCCCCGATCTCCCGCAGCACTCCTTGCCAAAGTTGACAAGTATGATTTATCCCATTCCCTACTCCTTTACCTGTAATAGAACTCCATAGGCAGACAATACTGTTATTAGCCCTATGTTTATATGTTTTGACAGTAGACCTAACTGTTGTTTGCTATATGGGTTATTCTGTTAGCCTGGCATCAATAAAACCATGTTTTCTCAAAGCAGTGAAATGGTTCAGTTGACTTCAAAGCAAATATTTATTTCATGTATCGATCACCTAAGCCAGTGTTGGCTAACCTGTGACACTCCAGGTGTTGTGAAACTACAAGTCCCAGCATATCCTTCCAGCAATCAGCTGCTATATATTGGCTTAGCATGCTGGGACTTGTAGTTTCACAACACCTGGAGTGTCACAGGTTAGCCAACACTGACCTAAGCTGATGTCTCACCTACCTGTAAATGATGCTGTAAGCGGGTTTATTGTAAGTGGGTTAATTGTTAACACACGGAAACTATCAGCTGCGTTCAGAACATGGTATTCCATTGTTGTCCACTAGATGTCACTGTCATCATGCCATAATGTTAACTACAGTAGCTCCCACAGAAGTGTAATGAGACATTTAAGAACATTGCTCATATGTTGCAGATCATATAGGAATAAGATAGAGAGAGTTTCGTATAAAGGGTCTATGTGACACAGAAAATTCTCATGTAATTACTGTCTCCTGCAGTTTCTTCTCTATCCCCAAGAAAGTGTAGGGATTGTGTGTACAGTAGGACGAGTATGGATCATGTGACCCAGGACTTTTTTGCTCATTAGAAATCTTTAAAGGATATGTTTTCTCAAAAGTAATTTAATTAGTCAATCACTCCACACTCCCCATGCTACCACAAGGGCAGGGGTCTGGTTCCATGGACCCCCACCAGTTCAGGAGAACTGATCGCAGCCAGTGCTGCCCAGGACCTCTCTTCCTGATGACAGGAGGTGGACACAGGGCTCTGGGGATGAGTACGTCTGAACTGCTGGGGTCTGTGGCCACGACCTCCACAGATCTGCCAGTTCGGCTCAAGGGGCTATTGACTAAAATCTCCTTCTCAGTGGGCATACTCTAACTCTGAATGATAATTTCTCTAGAACTCCTGGTGCACTCGTATTAACTCGATAACTTAGTAACCCATTGTGATCTGTCGCTTACTCTAAATGCTTTGGTACCTTCAAGTCCTCCCATAAAAAAGCCATTTATTTCTGTCTGTGTATTTACTTGCTGTTTGTGATCCCTCAGGTCTCTCATGTCGTGCTCAATGGGTCTGGCATGGACATCTGCGATGAGCATACCCCTCCGAAATCTCGCACGCTACTGCTGGTGGGATACAGCCTGTTAATGCCACTTGGGGTCATACTGAACGGAGTATCGCTTCTTGTCTTCCTGCGATGGCTGCGTCCGCTCACCGTGGTGAGCACCTTCCTGTGTAACCTGGCGCTCAGTGACCTCCTCTTCTCCCTCTCACTGCCGTTGAGGATCTATTTCTACGCCAATGGCCACTGGCCGTTTGGATCCTTCCTCTGTCGTCTCTCCGGATCCATCTTCCACATAAACATGTACGGCAGCTGCTTGTTCCTCTTCTGCATCAACGTGGACCGTTACCTGGCCATAGTACACCCTCTGCGTTTCCGCCACCTGCGTCGCCGCAAAGTGGCCCGTTTGACTTGTTTGTGTGTCTGGCTAGTGATCGTGGGTGGATCAGTGCCCGCTGCTCTTGTGCACAACTCAAAAGACTGCTGGAACGGACATGAACCTGTACCTCGCTGTTTTGAGGGTTTAAGCAACTGGAATAGTTATGTGTTTCCCCTGTTGTTGGTTGCAGAAGTCATTGGATTCCTGTTGCCCCTCGGGGCCGTCCTCTACGGCTCGTGCCATGTGTTCTGGGAGTTATGCCGGGCAGCAGAAGGAGGAGCGAAGCGACGTAAGAAAACAATCCGATTGCTCATCATCAACCTCAGCATTTTCCTCTTCTGCTTTGTCCCCTACAACTCGACGCTTGTGGGCTACGGATTGCTCCGGGCAGAACTCATCGAAGATCATTTCGAAGCAAAATCTACTTTGAAAAGAATTATTTCCATCACAGTTCTGCTCGCAAGCACCAACTGTGCCCTCGACCCCCTGGTTTATTACTTCAGCACTGAGGGTTTCCGAAATACGCTAACTCAATTGGGGAGTAGTAAGAGGCCTGGCCAGAAAAACAAAACCACCAAGAACACGGGAGGGATCGTGGCCTCCAACGAGGACTCCGAGGTCAAATACTTTGGCATTACAACAACCTCCAGCATGAACAATGAGAGCGATGAGAAGCCACAAACTTCGTCCCTGATTAGAATAGTGGATATTAATGGTAAAACGAGAAGAAAAATTATTGAGGAATCAGAGATTTGAGTCGAGATACATGGAGACCACGTGATTATTTGGAAACCTAGGATAGGAGCCTGGGGGGAGGTTAGCAGAGGGGGTTACTGCATTGTGGGAGGTAGTACATTATGGACAAGGTAGGGGGCAGGGTGCCAACAAATGTTCCCACAAGGACACACAACCGAATGGAAATAAGACCAGTCTCTGAAAAGTTAGAAATAAGTGCCCCCCTGTCATTATGTATCAATGTTAATCTCGAAACCGTCACTCAGGAAATTTTATTGAATGAATTATTTCTTCCCATGGAAACTGACCATGTAATATGGGGCTGATAACTGAGATATAAGACAGTTATTAACACTCTACAATGAGCGCGCACATAACACAATGGTATGTAACTAACCTGCAGGTAACGGGTAAATACTCTTATTACAGAGCGGTGATTAGGAGCACAGAAAATATTTTACAATCATTTGGATTGGACAGTGTTTAAAGTAGGAGGAGCTGACCTGAAAAAGAATCTTTCAGGACCCTCCCCCTCATTATCTGTACTAGTATGAAAAACAATTGTGGATAACAGGAGAGGTGTTCGGGATAATTAGAATATGTTCTCCCCACAACCCACTTTCCTGTAACCATATGAAGGCTACGGGACTGTTTCATTGAGGAACTTAGGCAAAAAAGTGAGTGAACTTAAGTAAGAAAACTTTCTGGGCAAAACCATGTTACAATGCAAGGGGTGCAAATTAGTATTCTGTTTTGCACATAAGTTAAATACTGACTGTTTTTTCATGTAGCACACAAATATCAACTTTACATTTCAGTGTACAAATAAGCTATCAAGTATTTGTGTGCTACATGAAAAAAACAGACAGTATTTAACTTATGTGCAAAACAATAAACTAATTTGCACCCCTTGCTTGCATTGTAACATGGTTTTGTCCAGAAAACTTAAGTAAGAAAATTTACTCAATATCTTGCCTAAGTTCCTTAATGAATCAGGTCCAACATGTCCTATAACTAGTACGTCCCGTAGATTGTAAGCTTGCGGGCAGGGCCCTCTTATCTGTCTGTTTGTATTACCCAGTACTGTTTTATTACTATGTTTGTTCCCAATTGTGAAGCGCTACGGAATTTGCTGGCGCTTTATAAATAAATGATGATGACGACGACGATAACCCAGTGCTGTATATCTCAGACCGTGCTGCCCTACAAAGTGCAGCCAGTTCCATGGTGTCAGCTGTGCATAAATTATTATTATTTTCTCATAATTTAAACAGAAAGTGTCTGTGTCACTCAGGTCATTTATGAAGTGCAAATTGTCCGCTATGCAGCGCAAAAACCGCTATGGACCCACTGTGCACCTCTATTTGCGTCAGTGCGCCTAGGTTTACGTAGATGGGTTCCCGGAGCTAGAGGGCAGCGTTTGTGGAGGAGCAGGAAATTTACACAGACAGAGGGGAGGAGATGAGCGGAGTGACGGTGTAGACGCATAAAATTGTGGAGCAGCGCAGAGCCAAGATCGCCTTTTGTAGAGCGAGACTATTGTAATGAGATAAATGGGGTGGAGACAGTGCACTTTTAGTGGTGCTCTTTGCCGTGCGTGCACGGACATTTCCACTCCCCAAAAGGTTGTTATGCAGTGATGTAGTGCTTGTTTGGGTTCTTTTACGTACATGCCGGCTATAATTTTATTGATTTGGGCAGATGCGGGGGAATCGCCAGCTCTCCCGGGATTCTGGGAGACTTACCCGAAATTCGGGAGTCTCCCGGACATTCCAGGAGAGTTTGCATGTATGCTCTAGTACCTCTCCTTTCCCCTTTCATAAAGTAAACCCCCCTCGTGCCTTCCAGGATCTCCCGGACCTGGCCAACATAAGGTTGGCAAGTATGTACTAGAGTAAGGTTTAATTTATAGGTCAGGACGGAGACCTTCAAGTACAGCTATGAGCTGGTGCAAAATTTAAGAGGTTTTGTAGCGTTAAAACAACTCTGCTCCACTCCCCACAACAAGGGACCCCCTCACTTAGCTCTGCTCCCCCTCTATGGCCACGAAAACATCAGCTCCCCCGCAAAATGCCACCACCTTGCTCCAGAAACCTATGCGCTTTAGTGGAAATCAAAGTGCTTTGCGCACATCAAGGAACGCGTCGGGTCCAAAGCTCATTTTGTGCCGTGTCTCGGCTGCTCTGCGCTTAGTAAATGACCCCCACTGTAGGTGACAGGTGCACCTTATACCACCAGTTTAGTGTTTCCTGCAGAGCAGACACCAACAATCAGTACAGTTTTATCCAGTGACCGAAGCAGGGAGGGCCGTGTAAAGGACACTTACCAGGTGAACACATGCAGCAATCTGCATCAACTGCAGCACTGTCTATGTGGGTCTTGAGCACTACAATACTCCCAACATTGTAAATACTTCAATAAATATTAAGTTATGCAGCCTAGATAATAAGGAACAGAGAGTGACAACTACATCCAATATACAGAATAGAGACAGATTATACTATATATAGGTACAACTTGTTGCTCTCCTATTGAGAAACTACAAGTCCCAGCATACCCTGCCAGCAATCAGCTAGCAAAGCATGCTGGGGCTTGTAGTTTCATAACACCTTGTGAGCCACGGGTTGTCCAGGCCTCAAATAGTTGGTAAATATTGAAAACAGAAACGTTTCCAGGGGGAAATTCAGAGACAAATCTTTAAAGGGGTTTCCTAGAATTTGCTGTAAGTAGCTGAGTCTCGGCGCTTATATATAAGTGGGACTCTGCTGAACACCTTCACCGCTGCTCAGCTCTCCCCGTGGTACAGTGGTTGTAATAGTCAGACATTCATTCTTATAGTGCATTAGACAAATATCAGGGTTTCCAATTGACTTAAGGAAGGCAGAACACTGCAAAATGTGCCCTGCATCACAGCAACCAATAGGCAATCAGCTTTTATCTGTCTAGTGCAAGTTACAAGCCCATGTCTGATTGGTTGCCATGGTTTAGTGCACATTTTGCATCTAATTGTAGTAAATAAGCCACAGAGTCTAATGGTTGATCCCCGCCAACCCCCACCCACACACACACACATTTCCAGCCTACACTGCAGTGTGTTTCCCTGTTTCACTATATACTTTCATGGTACCATATGCTCCGTTTCGATGTCACATTTCATGGTATACGTCTATGTGATTACACTAAATACTCATACTTGTCAACTCTCCCGGAAATGTCCGGGAGACTCCTGCAGTTTGGGTGGGTCTCACGGACTCCCGGGTCCAAAATGACGCAATTGTGGAACCCCGCCCCCCGCACTCCCACATCCCCCAGGGAGGCTCCCGGACGCCAACTTCAAAAAGTTGTCAAGTAGGTATACTGATCTCCGTGTTATACTCTGTGGATATATACTGTATTTGATTTCTTGTTTCATAATATACTTCTATGTGATATTTTTTTCCACTGTTGTGATACCATATACTGACTGACCTGTAACGCCCTATACCCCTATGTACTGCTTACGCTGCCTGGGTCAGTGTATACCCCTCCGTGTAATGTCTCATTGTAAGGTTCTTTGTGAATCCTTCCTTTTGCTTTGTACAATATTATGGGCCCCAGTTCACACTTAACCCCTCTCCCGGATTGTCCGGGAGACTCCCATATTCCTGGTAGGTCTCCCGGGCCCCCAGGAGAGTGGGTCAGTCTCCCGCACCCCCCCCTTCCACTTCCTACTGAAGGTACTCCAGTGCCCACGGCCCCTACGGACTTCTCTTAACTTCGCCTCTGGAACCTCTCGGACACACGGAGGAAAAAGCAGAAAGTGTGGTCCAGATAATAAATGATCTCTTATCGCTGAGTATTCCAAAAACTACCTTATAACTATAATGGTTACTTATCACCCTGGAGCTCCCCTCCCCCATCCCCTCTCCCCAATCTGCTTTACTGAGAGCATGTATGTGGGTCAGGAGAATATGTGTAACTGATAAATTATATTATATCATCCCTATACCCCCCCTCAGAAAATAATATTTATTTTTTTAGTGCTGGGGCTTCAGCCGTGTTCATCTGAATAAGATCACAACTGAAAAATATTATTGAGTCAATCAATAAATATTTTGTTTTTCAGTTTATTCTGTCATCCTGAGATTATTGATACAATGAAAATTCTGGTTGGGATGCAGCAAGAGCCAATACATTTTAGTGAGCGCTGGTTGAGTTTATAATAAGGGAATAAATAAAAATCTTACTCAGGAACATTTGGGGTGAGTTTTAGGATGCAGCCGTCGGTGTTTGCGCAGAGCAAATAACGCAGATGATTCTCAATGCAAATAGCGAAAGCGTCGCGACTGTATTAAAATGCAAAGGACACAGTGAGCACAAAATAATGGAGATTACAGTCAAAATTCTTTACCACACAAGCACTTGGGTCAATAGAGTCAGCAGCCAATTAATCTACCAGTGTGTTTATGGACAGTGGGAGGAAACTAGAGAACAACCCACGCAAACACGGAGAGAACATACAAGATCCGCACAGATAGGGCCCTGGTTAGAATCAGACCCATGACCCCAGCAAGAGCTACACTACAGCTAATCCCCGAACGACTATACTGCAGCTAGCTAGGAAATCATTTGTAGCAGGAAACAAATGAACGGAATATACTGAGCTGTTACATAAACTGAAGCGAGCGTAGCGGTCTAGCAGACGATGAAAGCTACCTGTGAAGTGCGCGGCCTCCTAATGAGACCTAAGATACCAAATCAACATCCTTAGTGAAACTGTAACTGGACTAAATGTAACATAGCAACAAATCATCTAGAAAGTCCAGGTATAATATTACGTCAGGGGAGGCTGGGGAAAAGGAATTGTGGCAATAACTCTAGAAATAAAAATAGAACATTCTACAATGAGACCTCCTGGGTCTCTTTGTAGAATGAGACCCATTCAAGGGGAATTCAATTGACCGCAAGCTATTTTTTTTTCCCGCAGCGTTAAAAAAAAATCCCGCGCGGTGTTTTACCTGCTAGAGCGACCGATTTTAGTTAATGCGGCGTTAAAACTCGTGCAATTCAATTGAAAAACAGGTAACGCTGCCCCCGCGCATTAATCATTGGTGCTTGCGAATTTTTAGGGGAGTGAAGGGGAGGGTTTAACGCGGCCATGTATAAAAAAACAAAAATAAAAATAAAAAATAAAGGATTGGCATATATTAGATTGCATTACACAACCTTTCTATTTTATAATATCTACATAACATTTTTACTATAGAATCATCTATACTATGTCAAAACACATTAGTACATACATATTAGTACAAAAAAACATACATAAATATAATTAATTAGTGATTTCTGTGTTTTTTTTTATTTTTATGGGTTTTTTTCATTCTTTTTTATATAAAATAAAATCAACTTTTACATGTTATCTATTATTGATAAATATAGTTTATCCTTTTTTTTTATAATTATTACATGATTTCAAATAGTTTTCTTAGGTTTTTATTTTTAGCACACCGCAAAGAGGTGCGAGATAAAACAGCATATTGGCCTGTTTAACGCGCTGTGTTAAAAAGCAATTGCATAACTTTTAACGCGGCTGCCTGTCGCACACCCTATACTTTCAATAGATCTTCCACTGGAGCGCGAGAGGACCGTTTGAGCAAAAAAATGGTGCGTTAAAAATTGAATTGAATAGTGGGTAAAGTTAACGCGCTCCAAAATAAAGAAAGACTGCGTTAAAATGATTTAACACGGTGTTAAAAAATAACTTGCGGTCAATTGAATCCCCCCCTCAGTGTGTAATTACAGAAAGCCTCTGTTTGTAAGAGTCTCTTTTAAGACTTGGAACTGAGGGGACTGTTTAACATTGTTGCATTTTTGCCCCTTTAAGAAACATCAGTAATTGCCGCTATTCACAGCGATGACAGATGACTTAACGGAGCAGCTCACTGTTACAGTCATACCGGGACAGTGCATCCGATAAGCACCTCTTTTACTGCTTGCTTTCATCGCAGCGGAGAGAGAGAAGGAACTTCTGGGTTCTGACACTGGGGTCTGCAAAACGCATACTGACGGGTAGCTCACAGCGTCGGCTTTGCTGTTGGCTGCCTGCAACTCTGAACAGTGGCAGTCGAGGCCGCCACCTTGAGACCAAGGGTGGCCCCCGATGACTCGGGGAGAAATGATGATGGGAGATCACAGGAAAAAAACAAAATAATGAAGCTAAAAATGTTAATTGTGCCGGCTCTGCACCCCTCCTCCAGGACCCAGCGCCCCAGGCTGCAGACTGATCAGTCTATTGGTTGATCAGGCCCTGGCACTGCGCATCCGCAAAGTCCAGCCTGACAGGAGGGATCCGAAGATCCTTTCTACAAGCTCTGTGGGGTCCTAAAAATGCTTCTAGCCACTGATGAGCCCATAGCTAAGCCCTGCCACTGTAGATGTAATCATTACTAAAATTAATTTTAAGAATGAATTAAAAAAAGTCCTAATGCTATGCATGTCTTTCATGTGGGGATCATTGTAGAGACTACGAACATCAAGGAGCTGATTTTGAGTCAGGAGCAAAACCAGCCACTGTTTGCACCTGGAAGAACAAAGAAATGTCTGCCTGATGCATTCCTTGTAGTGCAACATCATTTGTTCAGCTACAAAATGTAAAAGATGAGAGTGAGTGCTCAGCGCGGGGGAGGGGGGGGGATGTAGGAGCAGGGGCCCAAACATGCGTAGTGGGGCCCTGGTCAGACTTGCAGTGGCCCCAGACATGCTCAGAAGAGCAGAGCGGAGAGATTGCATATGCGGAAGGGCCGTCAGCGGCATGGGGTGCTCTTCAGCATTAATCATACTTGCCAACTCTCCCTGAATGTCAGGGAGACTCCTTGAAATAGGGGTGATCTCCCTCACTCCCTGAAGAGTCTGGCATTCTCCCTGATGCTGAGCCAGTACAAGACATTGTTGGCTTCGCCATCTATGGCATGATGACACAGTTCAAAAATTGTGTCCTATGTCCATGTATTGATGCCTATGGAGGTGGCCATTTTCATGGAGACCAAGATTTAATCAAAGACTGACAGGTAAGACAACATGACTTCAGTAATGGAGGCAGAAATGTAAAAGACACTTCAGTCTCTAGAAATTCATTAGCTGCTTTTAACGCATAGTTGCCTACTCTAAAGGAATGTCCAGGAGACTCCAGCATGTCTGAGAGACCACCCGGGCTCCTGGGAGAGCAGGGCAACCTCCCGGTTCTTGTCCCCACAATAGATAAGTGGCGGAGGGTGGGCCTTAATGATGCAAATATCATGTAATCTTAGCCCCGCCCCCTGATGTAACTGGCCGAAATTGTGACGATTGTTTAGGGGGTGTGGCCAAAATTATGGGATTCGTCAAGCCCCGTCCCCCACCTGCCCAGGGATCTCCCTGAAGCCAACGAGGAAAAGTTGGCAAGTATGATATTAATGTGTAAAGCGCTGAGAATTAGGCCACTGGAGGAGATTTGCATTCAGTATACAGCATGAGAGAAATAATGGTGTGTAGTTGTTCAATAACAAAAAACAGGGACTTCTTCAGTCGCTGAAAAGTAGGGACTTCTTATTTGAACACTATTCCCAGTCGCCACATTTCAGAGTCCACTTACTGCTCCTTCCCTGTATATTGGCGTAGTGGGTATGGTTGGAATTACACACACTATTGCCAACTCAGTAGAGGGCGCCATAGTCCGTTGTATATCTCGCATTCTAAGCACTCTGCCTGTAGCTGTTGATATTACTGTATGTAAAACCCAGACATGTACTAAGTATATGTGCCCAGCTCCTGAAGTATCCATCTCTGATAAGACACACTTTTGGGGATCATTTATGAACCAGAAAAATACGGAGGCTCAGACCCATTTTTTGGAGCATATGCACCTATTTTTCCGCTGTGGTCGTACACGCCCGTCCACCCTCCGTGTAAAAATCTAAGCGGCTTATTTGGCAAATTGTCCCCAATAACGCCGAAAAGTAGGATGGAGGTGATAAAAAAAAAAAAAATCACTTATCACTGTAATTAATCAACAAATATCAGCAAAGCAGCTGAGCCCCTAAAAAGTAGGGACAGCTGACAACTATGCTACACACATAGGTGTACAGCTTAGCAGCCTTTTGGGGGGAAAATAACGTCCCCGCTCCCTGGGGGCGGGGACAAAATGATGTGATTCGTCAAGCCCTGCAGTTTAGTAAATATACCCCTAGGTATTGCGGCTAAAACCTGTGAATCTCACCGCCAACAGGGTTTATATGTAGTGACAGCGGTGTTATCACTTGTGCTAAACGTTTCATGTATAGGGCAAAATGAAAAAAAAGTCCCCATCACAAACTTGATCTTGCATTGAGTTTAGGAACCAAACTTTATCAGACAGCTGGTTTTTTTCCACACAGATCAAAGCATCAAACCCAAAGGTAAGGGCATCTGGAAGGAAATAAGAGATTGGTGGATTTAGGGCTCTATTTATAAACGGGCAGTGTGTCCTGTTGGTGGTGAACGCGAGACATGTGGTCAGCGATTGGGCCCGTTCTCGTGTTAAATCAAAGGGGTTATTTTAAAAAAACCAAACTTTCTTGCTACAAACACCTAAATAAATGTTGTTTTTTTTATATTTGTTGCTATCTCTCATAGTGATTAAAGTGAATAATGTGCTAATATGCCCATTCCTCTAATATAAATGTTTATGGTGTTTTATGTAAGGGAGGAGAAGGCCATACGACTTTCTACCACAGGCCACGGAATAACTGGCCACACACCAGTCCACACCCCACCGTGTGTGTGAAACTGGTCCATAGATAAATGTAGATGATTTTGGCGTCTGAAGGGTTTTTGCTCCCCCCCCCCCCCTCTCCAAGAGGAACTCCCTTTTTTATTTTAGGGTTTAAATATCCTGCTCCATGTAGCAAAATCATGAAGGACCCATGTCCAGAACCTCTGTATGTCTCAAGTAACTGACCCCTGCTGGTGCCGGTAATGGTGCCTTCTCCAGGGGTGGACACAGGACTAGACCTTACGCTGGACCCCAGATGGCTAGATCCCCCAGTGTCTGCCATGGTCCGGTCATGCTCTCCACACTTCTGTGTATTGCTGTTCATCCATACATCACTTGTATGGAAAAGCCCACCAGGAGAGCATCACCAGACCACCAGGAGAGCATAACCAGACCACCAGGAGACCATAACCAGACCACCAAGAGAGCATCACCAGACCACCAGGGGAGCATCACCAGACCACCAGGGGAGCATCACCAGACCACCAGGAGAACATCTCCAGACCACCAGGAGAGCATCACCAGACCACCAGGAGACCATCACCAGATCACCAGGAGAGCATCACCAGATCACCAGGAGAGCATCACCAGACCACCAGGAGAACATCACCAGACCACCAGGAGAGCATCACCAGACCACCAGGAGAGCATCACCAGACCAAGGCAGATAGGAGAAGGACCCATCATGTGGAACCCAGGAAAACTATTTTGTATTATTGCTATGGACATCATTTTCTGTTTCAGGCGGAATTAGACTTTAAGAATAAGGTTCACAGCCTGTGATATATATTAATGTGGAATATTTCTCTATAAATGTTCAGTAAAATGGTAGACGTAATTGGATGTTATTTCATTGCTTAGTTCATGATCTTAGTATAAATAGTTTGGAGCAGAGAAGGGAAAGGGGGCCATGATAGAAGCTTTCAAATATATCAAGTGTTATAACAGGGTACAGGAAACATTCTTCAAAGAAGGAGAAGTATTAGAACACGAGGACATGTACTGACACTGGGGGGGAAGAGAAGTATTAGAACACGAGGACATGTACTGACACTGGGGGGAAGAGAAGTACTAGAACACGAGGACATGCACTGACACTGGGGGGAAGAGAAGTATTAGAACACGAGGACATGTACTGACACTGGGGGGAAGAGAAGTATTAGAACACGAGGACATGCACTGACACTGGGGGGGAGTAGGTTCAGAAGAAATGTGAGGAAAAACTACTTCACATAAAGGGTAGTGGATAAGTGGAATAGCCTCCCATCAGAGGTGGTAGAGGATAATACAGTAGAGCAATTTAAACATGCTTTGGATAGACATAAGAATATCCCTATAAAGAATAAAGGATGAAATAGGGTTTGAGGTTACCATAGGTTAAAAAATGGGCAGACTAGATTGGCCAAGCTGTTCTTATCTGCTGTCAAATTCTATGTTTCTATCTTTAATCAGGCCCTGTGTGTTTATATTCCAATATTTTCGCTATAACATCCATAATGTATTCATAGAAACATAGAATTTATCGGCAGGTAAGAACCACAAGGTCCCTTTTAAATCCTGAAAACTATTTGATCCTTAGATTTTTCTCAGATTTAGGATAACCTGTTACCTATCATATTAGTCTCTGCTGGAAGGCTAATCCACCAATGTACTATTTTTTTCGGTAAAGTAATTATTCTTCAAATTCCCCCTCCAGTTGTAATGCATGTCCTCTTTTTTTTAATACTTCTCTTCCTCTGCAAAATACTTTCCTCGTTTTCCTTGCTTCATATACAAGCTTCTCTCATACTCCCCCTTCTCCACTCCAAGCTGTACATATTGGGGTCGTTTAGACTTTCCTGGTAGCAATCATGTAACAGACATCTTAGAAAGTCATACATTATAGGAAGACAGCGGCACGCAAGTTGTTTTCAATTGCTACACTATACAAATGAAGATACATGAACTTTAGACTACAATAGAACACAGATGTCTCTGAAGACTCTTAATTCTCCTGGCAGTCCATAAAAAAGGTTGAGGCATGGACATAGCCTGTAGCCTTCTTAACTGAAAGTGATTAAATTAAGACCTTCCAATCTCATAACAACTGCTCCATAAGTGTTGTGTCAACCTCAATGCCTAAACACTTGTGGGCCCCCTCTCATCTCGTCCTCCTATTCCTGGTTGCAGGACTTTTTTTTGGCTGCACCCACTCTATGGAAGTCCCTCCCTCGCGCAGTAAGACTTTCCTCTGGTCTTCAAACCTTCAAGCATTCTCTGAAAACCCACCTCTTCAGAAAAGCTTATAATATTCCTCTACCACCCTCTTAATCTCCCTAGGTTACCCTATTACCACCCTCTACACAGCTAACACAAGACAACAACCCTTTAACCAACATTGCTTTGTGACTGATCATACAGCCCACTCAATACTTTTTACCTTTGCATTCTAGCTGGACCAATGTGCAATATGATGTAACACTTACCCTTGTGAATCAAACTCCCATTGTCCCATAGATTGTAAGCTTGTGAGCAGGGCCCTCTTACCTCTCTGTCTGTATGTATTACCCAGTAATGTTTTATTACTGTTTGTTCCCAATTGTAAAGCGCTACGGAATCTGCTGGCGCTATATAAATAAATGTTGATGATGATGGTACGAGAACACTAAAACTCACCAGCCAAGGCCTGGATAAGTATGAGGATATCACTGTAGATAGTAGACCTTAGAGGACTAGCAAAGAATAAGTCATCCAAATATTATTATTAATCTTATTTATAAGGCACCACATGAGGGCCGCAACGCCGTACAGCGGGCAAACAACAAGACAGTACATGGTATAACAGCACAGAACAGTCAACAAATAACACTACAACTCTTAACACAGCTACTGATAGCCTGGATGGGTAATGGGGTGCAAGTATATTGAGTTACCCAATTGCCAGGAGGCACAAGGCTCCAGACTAAGGAGGCAGGGATCAGGATTCCAGATTGCCAGAGGCACAAGGCAGTCCATGGAAGCAAACAGACTAGCTGAGTCCAATGACCAGGCAGAGGTCAGGGCAACAAGAGTTCAAGCAGAATCCAGTAGCCAGGCGGAGGTCAGTGTCACAAGCAAACAAGCACAGTCCAATAATCAGGCAGAGGTCAGGGTAAAAGGCAAACAAGCAGGGTGGGGTAATCAGGCAGAGGGTCACAACAGGAGATCAGACAGCAGCAAAGCAAAACTGGAACAGGGATAAACAGGAGACAAGGTATAAACGATAAACTGCCCAGAGCACAGATTGAGGCAGGTATTAGAAGTAAGACAGGTGCAGTTCTAATCAGGTAAGGAGATTAACTCCTACAGGCATGGTGTAAAGTTCAGGGGCAGAACAGCAGCACCTCTGGTGGATTTGAGGTACTGCTGCCACATACGAAGTATAGGCAAAGTCATAACATCATCCTGGCACCTAGAAAATCAGGGGCACCATCTTTTGAAATGAGGTGCCCAATTAATAGTTTTTGTATGATGATCACCAGACAATAAAACCCTACATCACAGAATTAATTAGAAGCACAACATGACTTCAGTAATGGAGACAGAAATGTAAAAGACACTTCAGTCTCTAGAGATTCATTAGCTGCTTTTCTTTAACGCATAGTTGGCTACTCTCCTGAAATGTCCAGGAGACTCCCGCATTTCTAGGAGACCTCCCAGGGCTCCCGGGAGAGCAGTGTAACCTCCCGGTTCTCGTCCCCATCATAGATAAGTGGTGGGGGTGGTAATGATGCAAATATTGTGTCATCTTAGCTCCTGCAGTAATTAGCCTAAATTGTGACAATCATTTAGGGTGTGGGGCCAAAATAATGTTATTCATCAATCCTCTCCCCTGGACGCCCACCTCCCCTGGGATCTTCCTGAAGCCAACGATAAAAAGTTGGCAAGTATGCCCTATTGCCTTCCCCCATACCGCCGCTCTAAACGTAAGACACAGCCGAATCTGTACAGCCGTCAGCGTTCTCATCATTGGTGCACATGCACGGTATGAAAATACATAATTCACATGGGGGGGAAAAAGTATTTAAAACAAAGGGGAACACAGGGACACAAACCCAGACCCTGGGTAATTGCTTTAACAGCAGGTTCGGAAGTAGCAACATGTCTCTGAAAGAAAGTAGGAAAGCCTGAGGTCACATTCCAGACTCATCGTCCTCTTATGCAAACTGCTAACTAATGCCTGGCCGCATTTTATTGTTTCTGGCACTTTCCTGCCACTAGAGGGGGCTACCTTCAATGTCCCTGTGACACTCTCTCTTGCATGCTTTTAAAACTTTGTTTTGTTCCAAGGTGGCATCTGTTACCATTTTCTCACACATATTATAGTTATGGGGAAAGCTGTTACACAATAAGCATATGGCACAGGTATGGGATCTATTATCTGAAATGCTTGGAACTTAGGGTGTCTCTCTGTATTTTCAAACATCACGCCTAAAATATACTAAAATGTATTTAAAAATAAACCATCTTTCCCATCCTTGCTAAATTATTAGCAGTGAATATACGTGGAGACACTTGGTGATGTGTTATTTTGTCACTTTTGACCATAATAAATAGCTGAAACCACACCTGGGGGTAAATGTATGATCCTACGATTTCTGCAAGTCGTCGGAAATCGGCGACTTTGCAGTCAAAATTTAAAGAGGCGATGGCTTCTATAGGCAAGTGATTTCCGGTGACTTGCAGAAATCGGAGGATCATACATTTACCCCCTGAAGCGACCACCATTTGCATCAATGCTCTGCATATCACCTGACAATTGCAGAATGTGAACAACACCACAGGAACAAACACACTAAAGAAGGCAATCTGTGCAGTACCACCTACTGCAGATCTCACCGGCCAGGGCACAGTATAACTCCAGGGGGCATTAAATGGAGGCACTAGTCTAGACCCACCTCCAAACAAGCAATGATCTCGGATTATGTTATACTTGCCAACTTTATTAAGTTGGCTTCCGGGAGCCTGCCGGGGTAGGTGGGTGTGATGGGGGCGGGGCTACAAAAATTAGCATTTTGGCCCCGGCCCCTTGACTAATGATGCAAACGCGTCATTTGCCAGTAGGTCAGGTCAGGCGCCGTGATTCCGGTTGAAACGCTGCGCTTTGGACCTAATTCTGCCCACTTCACTAGGAAGTGGGCAGAATTCTGCCACATTCGGGAGATTGCCACACTCTCCCGGGAGTCCGTGAGACTCTCGCAAGTATGAATTATGTTCGATGGTTCAAAGCCCAATGTGCCCTTTAACATATCACCAGGATGGACGGTGCCAGCATGTGGAAGACGTTGAATGAGTGGTTGAGTTGTGCTACAACACCCAAAGGCTATTTGTCTGTACCCGGAGTTATGTGCTCAATGTGCTAAATTTCAGCCTGTTACCCGGCTCCAGCAAATGGGAAAGTATTCTCACACCCAGGCAAATATCTAGATAAAAAAGCTTAAGTTTATTAAACACAAAATCACCAACAGGGCATTAGGGCTTTTATGAAAGGGTTAAATCAATCACACTATCAGGGGAGGGCTGGAAAATTTCTTACCTGGGGCGTAAGACTCAACTCAGCAGCCTATTAGGAACATTTTGTTACGATCTGAGGGTGAAAGGCCTGTAATATTCCTGATTAGCACTGTCAGACCAGGGATGCGGAGTCTAACGAGTTCACCAACAACCGCCGCAAAATGCGGGATGGACTCCGCTGCCAGGAACTCGCAGGTCGCGGCCCCCTGAACTGTCTCAGGAATTAACACAGGTCGCAAGGAGTATAGTCGTCCCAGAAGAGCAATACAGGAGATAATAACGGTGGAGTCAAATGTATAAATGCAGACGGATAACAGCCTGATGGGATCTAGTACAATAAGTAAGCAAGGGTACTGACCAGTTAGGATTGGGTACTTGGGTAGTCAGACAATGCGTAGTCAGGTGAGCCAGATCCGGTACACTTGTGATCCAGCAAAGCGTGGTCAGATGAGCCAAGTTCGGTACACAGATGATCCAATAAAGAGTAGTCAGCCAAGTCAAGTTCGGTACACAGATGATCCAATAAAGCGCAGTCAGCCAAGCCAAGTTCGGTACACAGATGATCCAGCAAGCGTAGTCAGACAATCCACGAACGGTACAGAGAATCCAGCAAATACACAACTCACAGAGAGCAGAGCACCCAGAGGGTACAGAAGTCAGATGCTATAAACAAAATTGCACTGACACAGACCAAGTGTCATTGGCAAGTTATATAGAGGAGATTCAAATAGCCCGCTCCGGCAGCCAGGTCATGTGACCCGCTACCTGGAAGTTCCGATCGCAGCAGCAAGAGACAGCTCTGGAACGGGGAAACACTTAAGAGCATTACACATTTTAAAGGAAAAAAATTGTAGGTGACACAGCCCAAAGTAGCACATTATGGGACTGGTCCGGGGGACAAATGCCCCCCCCTGCCCCCCCAAGCACAGCCTGCCCCTGCACACTATAATAGGGAACACAATACAATATAATATTGGTCTCTATAGATCCAACCATGAGGTATCTGGTTCAGGCTCAATGTCACCCAACCCCTGGCAGACTTACCTTCTCTCGCCGGCGGTCTGCTCAGTCCCGGGTGCCGCCATCTTGGATTCAGGTCTGCAGACCCGTCCTCTTTAAAAGACCTCTGCTGCTTCCCTATTGGCCAGACAAATTGGCTCCAAATTTAATAGGCTCCCTCCCCTGGACATCCGGTGCCTGTTCTTTTAGTCACTTTCCTGGTGCTAGATGTGACCCTCTACAGTTGTCCGCAGAGCTGGCTCTCTCCACTCCATTCCTGTGTGGTAACCGGCTTGACTGCAGAGTTGACGCTCATCATCTGTTCCAGTGTGATTCTTTATTTGTCCGCAGAGCTGACCCTCTACAGTTGTCCCCAGAACTGACTCTCTCCACTCCATTCCTGTGTGGTAACTGGCTTGACTGTAGAGCTAACGAATACCGTCTCCTCGTTAGACTCCGTGCCCTACTTGAGTAGCATTCAATTGGGCAAACCCTGGGATTCACATTGTGAAATCGTGACACTCAATCTGGTATTAGCAAGGCTTCTCTTCCCGCTTACGAACGCAGTCATGCTTAAATGTCACCCAATTTTGGTGAACACACAAATCCACAAGACTTGCATGGGATGAGAATGAAGGAAGTTGGTGAGGTATGCACTGTAGGACAACGCATATAACAGGCTGAATAACATACAAGAAATGTACAAGATAAAGTTAAGGAGAAACCAATTAGTCAAGTTCGTACCACAGATAGTAAAATACAATCTCAGCTATAAGGCTGTTACAAATAATTACTGTCCTTGGTTGTCCATCCACAACAGAGAACATTGGTCTTAGGGAAGTAGGGACCAGTTCTGTGTATCCCCTGTCAGCTGCTGGCTGTGTTGTTAAAGTATTTTAACAACCCAGCCAAGGCTGTTACTGCCCTCCCTTTGAGATTGTCCACTAACCCTTGCAGGACAGAGTGGTTTAGACAAACAGATTTTCATATGACATGAGACAGTTGAGAAGATAACTTCTGATCACATGTACAAATCCACGTGGACGACGTATATTCTCTTTAAAGATACACGAAGATAGAAACTGCTCCCGACTTTAAGCTCTTGGACAGCATAGTTATCTCTCTAGTTCATGTCTATAATCTGTGTCCATATGCTGACCCTTTGACTCCTCCATGTGTTTACAATTTAAGTGGACCTGGGGGTAAATGTATGAAACTGTGCGTTTTGCAAGTCGCCGAATATCAACAATTTTGCAGGAGGAATTTAAAGCGGAAATGGCTTTTAAAGGCAAGTTGAGTTGCTCAGAGCTTGACGGCTAGACATTTCCTCCTTAAAAAGAATCTGTTACACTCACCTTTCCCTGTTCCTGCGCCGCGATCGCCGTAACTCCGGCTCTCTCTTCCGGGTGTGGGCTGTGTCACATGATCACGGCGGGGTGGGGGATTCAAACTTGCTTCTATATAAACTTTGCTCTGACACCTGGGCAGTGTCAGAGCAACTTCCTCCGTTCCTGACTCCAGTGCTGTGTTCCTGTGTTAGCTTCTCCTGTGTACCAGACCTGTTTGTGACTTTCCCTGCTCTCCAACCCCAGTGTACCAGAACCGGCTTCCAGTCTACGATTCTGTTCTTCAATCCCTGTCTACCGAACCCAGCTTACCTGACCACGCTTCGCTGTCTACCTGTGTACCGAACCCGGCTTGTCTGACCACGTTCTGCTGACTAGCTGTGCACCAGTACCGGCTTCCCAGACCAGGATACCTGCCTTTCTTCCATGTACCTGCTTTGGTATTTGCCCTAGGATATTCCCCTTAGCCTTACCTCTAGGCGCAGACCAGTGAACCGCGACTTGTGAGCCTCCACAGCTAAGCCCATCCCACCTTGCGGTGGTTCTTGGTGAACACCAGGGGGTTCGTTAGACTCCGCACCACCGGCCAGCCAGCACAAATCTAGAGTGGGGCAAGGATCTCATAATTTACGTTACGGAATCTATTGATGGCTGGTAGGGCCCTAACATCTTTTGAGCTGTTGTGCTGGGACTCTCGGGATCCTAATCATACTATTTCCACTATTTATGTACTTTTGATGAAAAACCTCCACGATTTTCATCCAAAATATACCAAATTACGGGATCGTGATTTAGCCAGATCTGACTCTGAGGAGGTTTGTCCTAAGATCTTCCAGTACCCTCAGTTGAGTTCTTCTAGTATTTTGGTCCAGGAGAACCAGTTCAAAGTGCTTTCCATGTGGTACAGGTGCCCTTCTCAGTTATCTAAAATGCATGCTGGGGTCTCGAGTAAGTGCTGGAGGTGTGGATCTGAATTTGGTCATTTCAACATATTTGGTGGAATTGCCCCAGACACTTTCCTTTCTAGCTCAAAGTTAAAGAAGCATCTGAAAAAATCATGGCATGTCCAGTTCCATCTGCTTCAAGTTTCTGGTTGCTTAACAACACGAGTATTCCAATATCCAAATACAAGAAATCTGTTCTCAGTCATCTTAATAATGCAGCTAAAGCTGTGATTCCTGTTCACTGGAGATCCCCTGTCCACCCTTCCCTTAAGGAGAGGATAGCAAGAATTTAATTTTATATGGCGATGGATGAGCTCTGCTTATCCAGTATGGATGGTTATATAGACTATGTTTCAACTTGTGCTAGCTGATTGGAATTCAAGGACTTTTAGCTGTTCCGGTCATTGTGTGAGGAGTGAGTCCAAAATAGAACTGGGATTTAGTTTGGTTACTGGTCACTTCTGAGTCCGATTGCTGGTTTCTGATATAGACCAATTTGAATTTGAATGGTGCTTCTATCTCACTACTACATCTCATATACCCCAGTATATCATTTTTGCCGATTGACTATGGTGCTACTCTGAGGATCTAACTTCCCCCTTCCTGTCCCCTCCCTTTGTCCAAAATATGTTTGTTGTTTGTAACTGCCTCTTCAAATTATACTGTATGTAGATCCTGTTTACTTTGACATCTATATCGATGTAGATGATGTCTCTCTGCTGTGTTTGTTTATCTTTTTTTCTCAACAAAATGAGATTATACAAATAAATATCAATTTAGGCTTCAATAGTGGAATGGTACTTCAACGTTATCAAATGCTAATAACAATGGTAACTGTCACGGTTCCTGGGCTAATCGGATCGTTGATCTGCCAAGATTGATGCTACTCCTTGTAGAGGCGCGAAATCTAATGAAGCAGATGATTGTCGCTAATGACCGCAGCGAGGTTTGGTCTTAGCTGCCTCTGCTCCACAGGTCGTGGCCCTCTTAGGGAGTACTTGGCGAGACCTTCTGGGAGGGTAGGAGTGTGACAAACTTGATGCAATAGCCTTCGGATAGCAGAAAAGATGCCAATGGACTGGTGGAGAGGCGTGGGTGCGACAGCCTGTGGACAGCAAGGTAGTTACCATTAAAATGGTGGAGAAGTGTTGGAGCAATAGCCTACGAACAGCAGGGTAGGTACCACTGAACTGGTGGAGAAGTGTTGGTGCAATAGATTGCGGACAGCAGGGTGAGGTCTATTTGCAGGTTCAGTACATAGACAACACAAATCTAATGTGCCTGCAGAACGGAGCTTGAGTGTCAGGCACCAGTCTTGCTGACCACTTGGTCAGGGTCCTGTTCTCCTGCAGCTGCCCCCTCACCTGTACAAGTGCTATGGCTCTACTGGCCGGGTGCCATCTTGCCGACGATGCTGCGCATGTGCAGTCCCGGTGTTTTGAAAACTACCTTCATTCATCCTATTGGATAATTGTCTTACCTGCTCTTCTATTTAAAGCACCTGCTGCAGTGCATAGGTGTCAGATCTTCAGGTCTCTTCACGTGTCAGGACGTGTTCTCCTCTGTTACCCTTGTTACAGTATACCTTGCCCTGTTCTGCTTTCTGTTTGTTTGGGTCTCTGTGCATCATCCTACTATGGACCAATTCTCCACCGTGTGTCCCAGACAATTACTGGCCTGCATACCGAGGCTCTGGTATTCTGTCCGCCTGCAGATCGTTGCACCTACAAGTGATCCTGACCCAGGGCTTCCAGCTCTCCAGAAACTCAGTGCAGTTCACTTCTGCAGACTGCAGTGGAATATGGCGGCCGCCCATGGCTGCACAGAGCAGTCATCAGCGATCTGGTAAGTGCGCTGGACTTTGGATAGAGAGACCGAAAGCCCGGTGTGTGACAGTACCCTCCCTCCCCCTTTAAAGCTTGGTGTAAACCTTGAGCCGGGTTTCCTGGGAAATTTTGTGTAAAACTTCTTTAGCATAGAAGGCACATTAATATTGGAAGCGCCGACCCCAGAGCACTCTCCAGCACCAAAGCACTTCCGGTCCACCAAATATCTGATGACTCCCCTGGAGTACTTGGAGTCCAGAATCTGGCTAATCTCGAATTTCTCCCCTTATTGAACTTGAATACGAGCAGGAGAGGGAGAGAAAGGAGAACTGATTGATAACCAAGGGTTTCAGTAAAGAAACATGAAAAGTGATGGAAATACGAAGGGTAGCTGGCAACTAAAATTTTGGAACAGTAGCATGGACCCCATACACAACTGTAAATTGAGTGCCAGAGGCGGACTCGTGAAATGAATTGTTATGGGCAAATTCAGCCCATGGTAAAAGGTTTACCCAATTATCTTGATGAAAATATTCTGAGAAAAGTCTCTAGGTCCTGATTGACTCTTTCGGTTCGTCCATTCGATTAAGGATGGTAAGATGGTAAGAGGAAGGTTCAAATGAATTCAGAGAAGCTTACACAAGGACCGCCAGAATCCTGAGACAAACTGAGCGCCTCGGTCCAACACCGGTGGAGGGGTGAAACGGGAGCCAGCGAGGAAGATGGAGATATTTGGGGTCCAGAATAGAATAATCCAGAGAATCCTCGGAATCCGGAACAGGAACAAAGGCCCAAGATAAGACATATGGTATTAATGTGTGACCTCAAAGAAGGACTATACAGTGTGACAATGTTATTTTAATAAATGAAGTTTACAGTTTGTAACTGTTGCCATACTATATTTATCAATTGAGTATCCACTATTCAGTAAGGCCTTCCCAGCGCTAGACGTCCCTTTTTTTCCAAGATAAGACATCTGCTTTCTTATTTTTCTTGCTAGGTTTGTAAGGAATATGGATCTTCAAGCGAGAAAAGAAAAGAGACCAGCAAGCCTGCCGGGTATTCAGACACTGATCCGACTAAAGGTAGAGCAAATTCTTGTGGTCTGTGAGGATGACGAGCTCTCTCCAAAAGGAAACACCATTCTTCAAGAGCCTTCTTCTTGGCCAATAACTCCTTGTCTGCAATACCATAGATTTTCTTCGCAGGTAGAGGTTTTCTTGGCCATTGGCAGGCCATTTTCCTGCATTCTGCCCACTTCCTAGTGAAGTGCCCACCCCTCTTCTCTACATTGTGGTTTAATTGTCTTGTAGTGGCCAAATGATGCAATTTGCGGCACCCTGGCCACTTCTGCAGTTGCACTTCACTGACCTGAAGGGGACAAAAAAAATCTTGCCAAGTATGGATGATTGAGATGTCACTCTCAGATACTATATGATTCACAACCTAGAGTACTGAGTGATGCACCTATAGAACAGAGCAATGAGTAAAGATCACAGATGAGTTGTGACTCTTGGCTATTATATGATGAAGGTCATAGAGTACTGAGGGACACCTATATCTATAAAACAGAGCTATGAGAGCACTAAGTTGAAATGGTTGCAGATATGGGATATCACTAAGGTTACATATTATATGATTCAGGGCCTAGAGTACTGATAGTTCAACTATAGAATGGAGCTAAGGGAGTGCTGAGTAATAAAAGTTGCAGATTTGACATGTCTGTCTCAGGTCCTATATGATTCAAGTCCTGGAACACTGAGAGATGCACCTATAGAACGAAGCCGTCACACTCCGGTCTCCCGCGGCTGCCGCCCGGGAGCCGGCGCACTTACCCGTCTCCCCGCTCCCCTCCGGCTGTCTTGTCGGTGGCGGTTCTGCGCGGAACCGTCTTGCCTTTCTAACCTTCCCTGCTCTCCCATTTGCTGTCTGTTATTGACCGCTCTTTATAAGGCTCCTCCCCTCACTGGTTCTTTTCGTCAGACTCCTGGCCTGGAAGCAGCTCCTGTTCCTCTCTGTGTATCTCCACTCCTTAGTGGTACTGCCACAGATCATTGCTCACCAACATCCACTCATCAGTGGTTACTGCCGCAGATCATCACTCCCTATCTCTTCAGTGTACTGCAGCAGATCATTGCTCATCAATATCCACTCCTCAGTGGTAACTGCCACAATCATAGCTCACTCACCATAGATGTACTAAACTACTTTCCCTACAGGTAGGGGCTTTAAATTGGGAAAGAATCCCTTTCCTTATCCTCCCTCTAATTACTAGTTCTCTTAGTCGAGTTCTACCCTGGCTTCATCTACATTCACCTCATTTGGACTGGCCTTCCTCACAAATTCTGGCATGGGGCAGAGCCTGCTCGGGAAGATGCCTTACACAGGTCAAACGCTGGGGACTGTTTGCAATTCACTGGACTCCACCTCCTCCACTATTCCTTCTGTATTCCTCTTTTGCTGACGTTTTTAATAAGGCCTATTCTGAGCAACTACCTCCTCACTGACCCTGGGACTGCCCCATCGAGTTACTGCCTGGGAAAATTCCTCCTAGAGGTTGAGTCTATCCTCTTTCCTTACCGGAGACAGAAGCCACCGCACTCTATATCAAAGAAAATCTTCAACATGGCTTTATCAGGCCCTCTACCTCTCCAGCCAGAGCCGGGTTTTTCTTTGTAAAGAAAAAGGACAGAACCTTGCGCCTCTGTATCGACTACCGGGGCTTAAACGCTATCACGATTAAAAACCGCTACCCTATTTCACTGATCACCGAACTGTTCGATCGTGCCAGAATCTTTCCAAAACTAGGCCTTCATGGGGCCTACAACGTTATTAGAATACGAGCCGGGGATGAGTGGAAGACGGCGTTCAACACGCGGGATGGCCACTACGAATACCTGGTCATGCCTTTCAGGCTGTGCAACGCCCCTGCCGTTTTCCAGAGCTACGTTGATTAAATTTTCTGTGACCTCCTATATTCCTTTGTAGTAGTGTACCTCAATGATATTTTGATCTTTTCTAAAGATTGTCTCATCGTCTCCATGTAGCTGAAGTTCTCTCCCGACTACGCAGGAACCATCGTAATTGCTACCTTGAAAAATGCTCCTTTGAAGCTTCCAAACTACCCTTCCTCGGTTATATTGTCTCCGAATCGGGTCTTCAGGTGGACCCTGAGAAAGTTCATTTGATTCTGGAATGGCCGCGTTTTAACACCCTCAAGACCATCCAGTGATTTTTATGATTCGCAAATTACTACAGACGTTTCGTCTCAGGGTACTCTACAATCGTGGCTCCTTTGGTAGCCCTCACACGAAAGGGAGCCAAAACCCATTGTTTGTCACCAGAGGCTGTCGAGGCCTTTTCATTTTTCAAAAAGGCGTTTTCCTCTGCGCCTATTCTGAAACAACCTGACGTGCCTCCCTTTTTTCCTTGAGGTTGATGCCTCTACAGTTGGAGTAGGAGCTGTTTTATCTCAGAGGTCTATCCAAGGCAAATTTCATTCTTGTGCATTCTATTCCCGCAAGTTTTTACCAGCAGAGAGGAACTACACCATAGGGGATAAAGAACTGCTTGCTATGAAGTTAGCTCTGAGTGAATGGCGCTACCTTCTAGAAGGGACTCTGCACTCCGTCACCGTTTTCATGGATCACAAAAATCTACTTTATCTCCAGGCTGCCCAGTGCTTAAAACCCCGTCAAGCTCGTTGGTCGCTTTTCTTCTCACACTTCGACCTACGTGTTACCTTCAAACCAGGTCTTAGAATTAAGAAGGCGGATGCTTTATCCAGAGCTTTTGAGACCTCCGAACCCAAGGATTTCCTCGAACGCCTCATTTTGGACCCTAAATGTCTCAATTCAGCCACGCTGTCTCCTCCCACAACTCCTCCTCCAGGAAACACATTTGTTCCTCCTTACCTATGAAAGAGACTCCTAATCTGATTCCATGCCTCACGCTTTGCTGGACACGTAGGCACTCGTAAGACCTTCGAGCTAATTTCTCGCAATTATTGGTGGCCCAGGTACCAGTCCGAGGTAAGAGATTTTGTAGCTGTCTGTGCTGTTTGTGCTCAACACAAATCTCCTCGTCAACCCCGGTTGGGCCTTCTTCATCTTCTCCCATTACCCACTAAACTTTTACAAATTGTTTTCTGACAAAAAGCGTAGAGCTGGTCCCCCCGTGAAAGTGGGTGACAGAGTATGGTTATCTACCAAGAACATCCATGTCAAGGTACCGTGTATGAAATTTGCTCCCCGTTACATAGGTCCTTATAAGATTTCTCGGGTGATTAGTCCCGTTTGCTTCAAACTACAGCTGCCTTCTGCCCTTCGCATTGCTAATACCTTTCATATATCTTTGTTGAGACCCTTTATTATCAATCACTTTTCGTTTCCCGTTACTCCTTCCCCCCCATCCTGAGCTTCAGCAGGCTGATGAATTTAAGATCAGCCGGATTTTGGACTCCTTTTTTGGGGGGATTTTTTTTGGATTTTAGAATTCTAAGGGCGGGATTTAGTACATTGTGGATTGGAAGGGCTTCGTTCCTGGGTGCGTGCCTCAGACATCAAGGTACCTTTTCTATTAAAGAAGTTTCATTCTAAATTCCCCAAGAAACTTGGTCCTAGGTGTTTGGTGACCACCTTTAAAGGGGGAGGTACAGTCACACGCCGGTCTCCCGCGGCTGCCGCCTGGGAGCCGGCGCATTTACCCGTCTGCTGACTCCCCTCCAGTTGTCATGTCAACGGCGCAGAACCATCTCAACTTTCTAACCTTCCCTGCTCTCCCATTTGCTCTGTTATTGACAGCTCTTTATAAGGCTTCTCCCCTCACTTCTCTGCACTGGTTCTGTTCGTCAGACTCCTGGCCTAGAAGCAGCTCCTGTTCCTCTCTGTGTATCTCTACTCCTTAGTGGTACTGCCGCAATCATCGCTCTCTATCTCTCCAGTGTAATGTTGCAGATCATCGCTCATCAATATCCACTCCTCAGTGGTAACTGACGCAGATCATCGCTCCCTATCTCTCCAATGCACTGCCGCAGATCATCGCTCAACAATCTCCACTCCTCAGTGGTAACTGCCGCAATCATAGCTCACTCACCTCCGCTCCATAGTGGTACTCTGGTGCCCCCTTGTTCCTGGTAACCCTCTTCTGTGTCAGCCTTCGCTATCTGGTGCTTGGTTCTCTTACTCCACTCACTGGGAACTTCCTTAGAGGGCTGCGACCTGCGGGGTGGAAGCCGCAAAGCCCAAATACTCTTGCAGGAATCCATGGCGAAAACCTTCCGCTCTGTTAGACTCCGGCACCTCTGGGAGAAGTATTGCCAATCCCAGCTGAGACCCAGAAGGATCCTATCTACCCTAGATTTGTAACAGAAGCTATGGGAAAACAGAATTGTAAAGGATCTAAAATGTAAGCATCTATTATAAGTATTATAACTATTATGGGATGTCAATCTCCCTCAGGTTATTATGGGATGCCAGTGTCTGACTATTATGGGATGTCAGATTCCCTCATGTTACTATGGGCCTGTGATGAGGAGACCATTATGGGATGCCAGACTCCCTGTGGTTATTATGGGATGCCTGGAGTGAGTATTATGGGATGTTAGACTGGCTCACGTTATTATGGGATGTCAGGCCGCCCATCTCCAGGGGCTAAATGTATCAAGCTGCATGTTTCTGTCGGGTTAGAAAAATGGAGATGTTGCCTATAGCAATCGATCATTTTGTTCAGTGTACTAAATAAATGACAACTAGAATTTAATTGGTTGTTATAGGCAACATCTCCACTGTTCAAATCCACAGCTTGATACATTTACACCCAGGAATAATAATATATGTACCCATAGAACATATAAAATAAAGCTATGGCAGTAGCAAAGTCCTGGAGTACTGAGAGATGCACCTATAGTACACAGATATGACAGCAGGGAGTAGTAAAGTATACAAATATGAGATGTCTCAGGTATTATAGTAATCAGGTCCTGGTTACTGAGAGATGTAACTATAGTATAAAGCTATGGGAGTTCGGAGTAGTAAAGGATGCAGATAAGAATTGTTTCAAGTACTGTCAGTATCACCTATACATAACAATGTCTCTCTCGGGTACTATACGTCTCCGGTCCTGGAGTACTGTCAGTACCACCTATACATAACAATGTCTCTCTCGGGTACTATACGTCTCCGGTCCTGGAGTACTGTCAGTACCACCTATACATAACAATGTCTCTCTCGGGTACTATACGTCTCAGGTCCTGGAGTACTGTCAGTACCACCTATACATAACAATGTCTCTCAGGTACTATACATCTCAGGTCCTGGAGTACTGTCAGTACCACCTATACATAACAATGTCTCTCTCAGGTACTATACGTCTCCGGTCCTGGAGTACTGTCAGTACTACCTATACATAATGTCTGTCTCAGGTACTATACGTCTCAGGTCCTGGAGTACTATCAGTAGCACCTATACATAATGTCTCTCTCAGGTACTATACGTCTCCGGTCCTGGAGTACTGTCAGTACCACCTATACATAATGTCTCTCTCAGGTACTATACGTCTCAGGTCCTGGAGTACTGTCAGTACCACCTATACATAACAATGTCTCTCTCGGGTACTATACGTCTCCGGTCCTGGAGTACTGTCAGTACTACCTATACATAATGTCTGTCTCAGGTACTATACGTCTCAGGTCCTGGAGTACTGTCAGTACCACCTATACATAACAATGTCTCTCAGGTACTATACGTCTCAGGTCCTGGAGTACTGTCAGTACCACCTATACATAACAATGTCTCTCAGGTACTATACGTCTCAGGTCCTGGAGTACTATCAGTAGCACCTATACATAATGTCTCTCTCAGGTACTATACGTCTCCGGTCCTGGAGTACTGTCAGTACTACCTATACATAATGTCTGTCTCATGTACTATACGTCTCCGGTCCTGGAGTACTGTCAGTACCACCTATACATAACAATGTCTCTCTCAGGTACTATACGTCTCAGGTCCTGGAGTACTGTCAGTAGCACCTATACATAACAATGTCTCTCTCAGGTACTATACGTCTCAGGTCCTGGAGTACTGTCAGTACCACCTATACATAACAATGTCTCTCTCAGGTACTATACGTCACAGGTCCTGGAGTACTGTCAGTAGCACCTATACATAACAATGTCTCTCTCAGGTACTATACGTCTCCGGTCCCTGGAGTACTGTCAGTAGCACCTATACATAACAATGTCTCTCTCAGGTACTATACGTCTCCGGTCCCTGGAGTACTGTCAGTAGCACCTATACATAACAATGTCTCTCTCAGGTACTCTACGTCTCAGGTCCTGGTTACTGACAGCAGCACTTACACCACAGAGCTAGGAGTGCAGGAAACATTATTTTGTAGCTGCACAGAATGACATTACTAGAAGCAGCTATGGATTAGCTGTAGCTGTGGTCCAGGTACAATATCTCAGGTAGTAAGTGAAGGATGCAGCAGTACGCTGGGCCCCTCAGGTATTATGTGATCCAGGTACAGGTACCAGTCAGGTAGTAAAGGATATAGTACTGTGATAATGACTATGGTCAGGTCTCAGGGACTGGCCATGGAGGGACACCTGGCACTCTGAGGTACTGTCACAGGGATGGATTATTATGGGATGCCAGGATGAGAGCATATTATGGGATGTCAGGCTCTCTCTCACCACTTATTATGGGATGTCAGGCTCTCCAAAGTTATTATGGGATGTCACAGTGACTATTATGGGATGTCAATCTCCCTCAGGTTATTATGGGATGCCAGTGCCTGTGACTATTATGGGATGTCAGATTTCCCTCATGTTACTATGGGCCTGTGATGAGGAGACTATTATGGGATGCCAGACTCCCTGTGGTTATTATGGGATGCCTGGGGGGTGAGTATTATGGGATGTTAGACTGGCTCACGTTATTATGGGATGTCAGGCCGCCCATCTCTAGGGCAACGCGCTGGTCGGCATGGTAACGGGGCGGGACGAGGGGAAGGGGGCGGGGTCTTCACCATCATTGCCGGTGTACAGGAGAGAGGAGCGGGAGTATATTACCGTCAGGAGGGGGAACGTGGAGGTTTCTACACAGTGTGTATACCGGGCCGAGGTGAGACCGTGCACGGGGTGTATGTACAGTGTGGGCGAGGGGGGTGTGGATACTATGGGTGCCACTGACCTATTGTGTGTATGTATATATATATATATATATATATATATATATATATATATATATATATATATATATATATAAATATAAAATGTACAGGAGGCACAGTGTCAGCACGTATAACTGGGGGGGGGGGGGGGTGTATGTTACATGTCTGTAGTGATCACATGTCTGTATATAGGGTGATATACACAGTGATACATGTTCCCTATATACAGATGTCCCAGGAAGGGATGCCTTGTATCTCCCCCCATAGGATGCTGTGTACACTGGAAGTTGTGCCCCCCCCCCCCCCTCATTCCCTTCCAGCATGTTCCAGCTATTGTACCGGACTACTACCCCCAGCCGGCCTGACAAAGGGCTCCGGAAGCTGCAGTTCCTGGGCTCGGCCGCTGGGGGGGCAGTGTTCCGTGTTATCATTAGGAAGCCTCTGAACTTTAGCCTTGTATGTGGGGGTATGTGTGAGTGTTTATACTGAATTATGTCGTTGTTTGGGGGTCATATTGCAGAGAGGCAGTTGTTATAGGGCAATCTCCTACTGGAGGTTTATAGGATGCCACATGGAGGTGTTGTGTTTACAGTGATGGGAGAGATGTGCAGATGGAGATTGTGTGTGTACTGTATGATGTATGTGATGGTCATTGCAGAAACATGGTGCTTTACCCTGGAATGCTTTCTGCTCATGATGATGGATGGCCTGGACGGCCTGGACTCTGCGTTTTGTTAGTGTTGCAACTCACAGACTGTTGTGTATTTTTATTGCAGCCTCTTCTCATGTGCCGGGCAGTGATCTCTCCGGCATTCCTTGGATTTTAATAATTCTGCTTCATTGTGCCATTCGTTATCTTAAATGGCTTCTGGACTGGGACCCTCCTCCCCGGGCAGTGATGGTGAAATTGAAGTGATGCTGAACAGCAGCCTCCATCAAGGTAGGAATCTGTGCGGTGGAGCGTTTCACTGGCTTGTAATGCACTGTGGTCGCGCTAATAATATGTAATGTAATAATAGGTTTGAAGCAGAATGTGACTTCTGTAAAAAACTTATAAGGGGTTTCCTGACTCCAACTCCTGACATCTACCTAGTTTGTGGAGGGACCCCCATAGTCACCTCCTAAGAGCCAGACGACTGTGTTTGATAGCAGGAAGAGATTTCCCTAGGTCAGTGTTGGCTAACCTGTGATACTCCAGGTGTTGTGAAACTACAAGTCCCAGCATACCCTTTCAGCAATAAGCTGCTATATATTGGCAAAGCATGCTGGGACTTGTAGTTTCACAACACCTGGAGTGTCACAGGTTAGCCAACACTGCCCTAGGGTGTTTCCAGTGCAACAGTGCTTGAGATATTGTGTAGTCCTGTGACTTCTATCGTTTGATGTGTACGGGGACACCCTATTGACTTTCTAAAGAGAGGATTCAAATTAATGCTCACTATTGAGAACAATCGCTCTTCAATTCTTTGTAAATCTGTGAAACCCTTGCCAATCTGTGTCAGCCATAAAGAAATGTTTGTCAAACGATCATTGGTAGTAGAACTTTGCATTGTGTTGATTACACCAAAACTATGATGCAGACGTCAAGTGGTGATTGTTTTTTGCTCAGAAACTAAAAAATAAATCGTTTGACACTTCTTCGGCCTTATGCTTGGAAAACCTCATGGCTGCCCGTCTTTCTCAGGCATCACATTCATTATAAATCTGTGTACGGTTATGTAATGTCCCTCAGGCCCTGACACATTTTATCCTGCCATGAATCTCTTTTCTTATTTATGTTGTGAGATTTATGCTGGAATTCTTGGGTTCAATGTTGTGTCCAGATGTACTTACCAGTTCCCCCACCATGTAAACCCCACCGCTACCACCATAACATATGTATGATAACCGATTTACCAGTGCTGTCTAGTATCCAGTTTGATATTGGATAGGTCTGGTGCTTTCAGCTCTGGCCATACAACAGTGAGTATATACACCGCCTGGGTCCTGATGAGGTAGATGGGGAGTTGCGGGAGAACCCATTTATTGGGGGATGTTGTACAATGTTGTGTCCATTTGGATGTTTGGCTTGTATACTTCAGTCTGGTTTGTGTGAATTTTGGATATGTCAGGCCTTGTAGTACATCAGTACAATTATTATGACAAGCACTTTGTTAGGAAGTCCTGCTATTACAGTGTGTAATGTTTATGTGTGTGTACTTCAGTCTGGTTTGTGTGAATTTTGGATATGTCAGGCCTTGTAGTACATCAGTACAATTATTATGACAAGCACTTTGTTAGGAAGTCCTGCTATTACAGTGTGTAATGTTTATGTGTGTGTAAGTATAAAGTAACACAAAACCTATATCCTGAAACAGATGGTGTTAAGCAAATCGCTATATGTAATATGCGGAGTATATTGTGTTGTGTTATGATCTCTTTGGTTGCTGAACGAACCTTTTCTGTGATCTATTATTTGTATATTGTGGAGATTACAAGAATGTTATGTAGCCCAGTTTATTTTTACTTGCATGAATGACTTACAAAACCTACCTTGAATCTATATACAACCTGGTTGTTAAGGTGATTTAACATGATGTTCTAATACTAGTGGGGGGGTCTAGGGTGACCACATACATGCACACTTCCTGAGTGTGGGGAATTTGAGGTCCAGCTGCTTTGCGGATGTTTTTGGGGTGCTGCCATCTTGTCAAAGTAGGAAAGTAAAGCAGCCATTAACTGTCA